>NC_060121.1:296041036-296341036 GCF_021461395.2 Schistocerca americana | reverse complement strand
CCCACCTCAATCATCATTACCTGAACGTACCAGTATTTCGCAGGGATGGTGGTATAAGATTCGTTTCAAAACTACGAAGTACCCGTGTTTATCGGTTCCGAGACGACTGGGAGCTGTTTTGAATGCCATCGGTTTCCTATAGTTTATTAGGAACGGTAATGTGTTTTATTAGTGGTGTTTCCATATTCTTGTCGAACTGCTGCTTTCTATCGATCTTAGAGTTACAAAAAGACCGGACAAATCAATTGAACTGTACCGCAACGTACCCGTTAATTAATTAACTGTGAACATTTGTAACTGGGCGCGTAATGCGACAGTGCATCAGTCGGCTCACATAGCTGTCGCGTCAGTGGGTATCGCGGCAGGCGGCTACTGAAGCAAAGCGAACAGCGGGGAGCCGACACGTGATTCGCGTTCTGCTGTTTCAAAGGCGCGACACGTGCTCTGCGCTTCGCCTCAACCTGCGCAGCCCGCGGGTGGGGGTGCGACGCGGCTGAGCCGGTAAGCACTGACGTCGCTCTCTGGCCCGTAAAACAGCCGGCATTCGGCGCGCCTTCTAAGCAGCAGTTTTAGCGTGCTCTAACGAGCAACCGTTGTACACACCGTGCTTGCCCGAAGCTGCCTCTGTGTACTGCAGTCCAACTGGGGAGAGGGCCTCGGATACTACCAATTAACTGTAAATTCACTGTTGTTTCCATAAATAACTTCAAACCAGGCACAGATCGTGGTTAAATTCTCTGAGCTAGAATCATCCCGGAAGATATATTAAAATATATTTGTCAGTAATGTATTACAGAATTTAAATTACCTGGAAACATTTCGATTGCTCACTCAGCGCACCTCTTATGGCTCAATTTCATCTGGTTGCTGAAAATCAACAGATCATTTTTTAAAAATTACCCTTGCTGACGAGTTTCGAGCGTAGCCCATCATCAGAACCTCTGCCATATGAAACACAATTTCCATGAGACTACAAGCACAACATAATACCACATTTAGACTAAAAATTCTTAAAAACTAAGTTTACAGCCCATATGGAATGCTTTAATCATTTTTATCGTCTCAAAATTCACACATTTGTCTTTTCTACAGCGCAGTGGTCAAAATAAATGTTACATATTGCCGAAAATTTAATGCTGAACGCTATGGTCCAGAAATGCGTTGTGATACCAGTACATTAATTTGTTTGTCAAATAATTGTATCTGAAACAGTCCATGTTTCTGGCCCCTGAGGTGGAAGAACCTATGGCAAACGTGGCACCTGTAATCATCCCATTAATTATACTTTGTGGTGTTAGGAGTGTTGAGTCGCTGCATGATTGTTCGGACAACAACGTACGATCAGAGGCTCCGTATGGTTACTCTGATGGAACAGGGAATGTGAGAGGTGCAAATCGCAGCGAATGTCGCGGTAAGTCGAAGTGATATCTCTAGAATCTGGAACAAGTTTCTAACGACAGGATCAGTTGAGGACCGTCACGTAAGTGGCCGCCGAAGGAAAGTGTGCAGGACCGGTATGTCCGTATAATACACTACTGACCATCAAAATTACTACACCAAGAAGAAATGCAGATGATAAACGGGTATTCATTGGACAAATATATTATACTATAACTGACATGTGATTACATTTTCATGCAATTTGGGTGCATAGATCCTGAGAAATCAGTACCCAGAACAACCACCTCTGGCCGTAATAATGGCTTAATACGCCTGGGCATTGAGTCAAACAGAGCTTGGATGGCGTGTACAGGTACAGCTGCCCATGCAGCTTCAACACGATACCACAGTTCATCAAGAGTAGTGACTGGCGTATTGTGACGAGCCAGTTGCTGGGCTACCATTCACCAGACGTTTTAAATTGGTGAGAGATCTGGAGAATGTGCTGACCAGGGCAGCTGTCCAAAATTTCCTGTATCCAGAAACGCCCAACCTCGACCAGCACGAACAGCAATGTCGCGATACGATAAACTGCAATCGCGATAGGCTACAATCCGACCTTTATCAAAGTCGGAAACGTGATGGTACGCATTTCTCCTCCTTACACGGAGCATCACAACAACGTTTCACTAGGCAACGCCGGTCAACTGCTGTTTGTGCATGAGAAATCGGTTGGAAACTTTCCTCATGTCAGCACGTTGTAGGTGTCGCTACAGGCCCTAACCTTGTGTGAATGCACTGAAAAGTTAATCATTTCCATATCATAGCATCTTCTTCCCATCGGTTAAACTTCGCGTCTGTAACACGTCTTCTTCGTGGTGTAGCAATTTTAATGGTCAGAAGTGTAGCAAGCAGAAACCCTCAACACAATGCTACACGCCTATGGCGGTAGTTCCAAACAGCTTCAGGAGTGTAACTGTCACACAAATTATACGAATTATGCTCCACGAGCAGGCATTATCTGCCAGAAGACCTATCGAGGCTCCTCCTCTGAATCTGGTTCTGAGAGGGCCTCATGTAATGTGCGCACGAAATCACTCCATGAGGGCTAGATAGTAGTGGGACACAACGTTGTTTTCTGATCAGATACGTAACAGTCTCCATGCTGAGACTGATGATATTCGTGTGTGGAGGCAAAGAGGACAACTTGTATACCATAACCACATTGCAGACAGCCAACCTGATCAAGGTGCCAGAATGAGATTTTCACTCTGCAGCGGAGTGTGCGCTGATACGAAACTTCCTGACAGATTAAAACTGTGTGCCCGACCGAGACTCGAACTCGGGACCTTTGCCTTTCACGGGCAAGTGCTCTACCAACTGAGCTACCGAAGCACGACTCACGCCCGGTACCCACAGCTTTACTTCTGCCAGTATCTCGTCTCCTACCTTCCAAACTTTACAGAAGTTCTCCTGCGAACCTGCAGAACTAGCACTCCTGAAAGAAAGGATATAGCGGAGACATGGCTTAGCCACAGCCTGGGGGATGTTTCCAGAGCACTTGCCCGCGAAAGGCAAAGGTCCCGAGTTCGAGTCTCGGTCGGGCACACAGTTTTAATCTGCCAGGAAGTTTCTGATCAAGGTGGTTCAGTTGTATTTTGGGGTAGAACCATGTTCGGCCGCAAGACACCCCTCTTGCCAGTACATGGAAGGATGGCTAGTGTGAAGTATCGGGATGACATTCTTGCACGCATTTGGGGTACATACTGGAGCCAGATTCACGCTAATGGACGACAATGCACCTCTCTTCCCACCGCACATTCGTGCGAATACCTTCCTCGTGGAGCTCAGAATCAGTCAGATGAAGGAGCCTCTGTGCATCTCATCTGCATTGAGAATGAGTGGGCCATGCTAAAACGAGTTATCTGCAATTGTCCTGTGCCAACAGAGACCTCATCAAGGCTGCTGTGGAGAAATGGGACAATAACACTCAGGCTTATCAGGATAATTTGGTGAGGGGTGCGCATAAAGGCACTCCAAAGCATTACCAAATACGAGGAGGACCAACTGGTTTATAAACAATGCGTTATGCAAGGTTACAATGAGAAGAAACTGGAAGTTTTCTATGTTTATGAAGTTGAATTCACTTTATCTTCTTTATTTTGTGTTCTTATGACGTACTTGAGAGAAAAAAAAAATCAGTTTTGTTTCCTGTCATGTCCTGCAAAATTCATTATTTATTTTGTCCACTGTACAAAGTTAGTTAAAGAATATCTTTTTTTTCCGATACTGCTTTGCTTCTCCTAAACATTTTTTATAAATATTTTAAGTTTATATATTACCTATTAACCTTGTTTGTGCAATGGCATTCAAGTTTCACTCTAGGTCTTATGCCCCTCCTCTATCCCTGTTTCTGTTGTATTATCGTCCGTACCTCCTCCTATGCTAACACTGCAATAATTTCACTTTTATTCTATACCCAAGTAGTGTTTTACCTAACAAAATCACTCTGTACTTTCATTACAGGTTTTATATTGTCAGCATTTTAACATTTTTGAATAAATATACTAAATAAAAATTTCAGAAGTTTTATTGTTTTGTAAACTTTATTTGTATTGTCACACCATACTTGAATAAAAATATTTCTCCCCACACCTGATGTCCCTCTCATCCCTCTCCGTGTTCCGACTTACGTGAATTTCCTAAAAAACATTGAGTGATTTTCTCTTCGGTAATATTAGATTTAATAATGCTGTATGTTACTGGCAATACGTCCCCTCCCCCCCCCCCCCCCCACCTCTCATCCCTTCATCCTCTTCAATCATCCCCCAGATAAATCCTACAGTTATTGATGTTCTTGTGTTTATACACCTTTGCCTATTATTACCTTTAAATTTTTTGATACTTTTTTGTTATTAATTTGTCCTTGTACTCTTTTAGCGTAACTAGACAACTATGCCACCTAGCAGCATGTATTGGTATCAGTTTTTCACAAGACAGCTTGCCATCAGCTGAGCACCGGTGTCGATAGTATAATTATGTGACAATAACCTATGTGTTAAGACATTTTACATGATATGTAAACTTAATTATGAATGTTTTCTTAAATATTGTTTTTACGTTGTGCTTCTGATTTGTAGCTTTTCTAGTTTTTTACTGCTGCCTGGATAATGAATTAGAAACTTTGAGTTGGAAATGTTTTCAGACTTTTAACTGTGAAGTCATAAATGGAACTTAATGAAATGCTATTACGGCCGCTTGCCGAACAGACACCAACAAAAATTTGAAATAAACTTTATAGGAAATTTGATAGTAAACGTTGTTAGTTGTATTCTCTTCTCAGTGGGAAGCTTAACCTCTTTCTTCTGCTGCGATGGTCGTCCTGTGTAAGGTGTCAGGCAAATCCAACACCTCCCATGGAAACCCTGACATGATAAGCAAATCCAGTAGTATGTCACATAGCTCCGAATAAATCGTAACATTAAATTAACCAAAGTAATACGAGTAACAAGTGAGCAAATGGAATACCACAGACTAACACAAGAATGCCTTCCCACCATGAGACAGACGCGGTTCCGAGGGGAGAAACGAGAACAGAAGCCGAGAGCACAACCGTGTTAAGCTGGAAGGCCCTACGATAAGGGACGGACACCCATATCGCCAGCTAACCGCTCGGACCACCCCAGCCGCAAGTTTTAGCGTGAGACTTTTTCGCGTCTCTGTTACGTCAGGACCACCCCCAGCCCATGTTAAAAGCTAGAGCCCTCCAGAAGAACAGTATAGATCTTACGATAACGCTAAAAGGACCACACCAGCTGCAAGTTTTAGCGTGAGACTTTTTCGCATCTCTGTTACGTTGCAAACTTTAAAAACATTGCCACACCACGAAAAGTATAGTTTCTCATTGGATAGACAGAATTTTTGTAGGCGGAGCTTAAGGTTAACATTGAGACCCTGATTGCTCAGATGAAAACACAGCCAGATAGTTTTTTTAAAGCAACTTCGGTAAATTGTAGTAAGGAGAAGTTAGGAGAGAGTTGCTTCCGAGACGGCTAGGTGAGCAGAGCTGTGCTCTCCGCCGCCCCCTGACGAACATCGACAAGGTAATGAACGCACGCAATGCCGCATAACAGCGCATAAAGCTTCACTCCGAACTGCAGAAGTCTCATCTGTTACATCCCCTTTTTGCGTAATACTAGTGTCGATCGTTAATTAAAGCTCATGGTGTTCACATTTGCCACTTGAAGTAAAAATCCGAAACGCGATGATTTTTCTGTTATATAGTTATTGAGAAGCCACATCAGCCACTGTAATTTACGACAAGTTAGATAAGTAATTAAAGATAATTGAGGGACCATTTTGATAGTTTTCTCTTTTGTGGAACTTAATTTGAACCTAGATTATAGATATGATATGGCATAGGTCATCCTTCGATCCATTGTAGAACTTGGAAACCCATTCAGGGAATATTCGTTCACATTTTTGTTGAACGCAGTCGGTTTTTGCCATCCTGTATTAAAACATTTCCTTTTATCAATAGTGCAATTTATAAACAATGTTTTGTGAGTAGAATAAAATTTCCAATGGTAAACTTAACTGCTTTTTCGACGTTATTTTACCACCTAACTAAAAATAGGAAAGCCTTGAACCCCTTCCACTAAATTTAGTTAGTATTAAGATTCTTTTACAGGGAGTGCAGTGGAGCTGACGCTGAAATCATTAAGTATTTGGTTATATCATCGCTAGTCTCACTGAACTCTTCTGAACTCTACATGTCATGTGTGGTCTGGCGTCTCCTTACCAGCAACAGGTCCCAGGTTCAAACTAGTCAATTCCCTAAAAAACAAACGCTCAGAGCGTCGTTGCGCGAAAGTGGTAGGGAGACACGATATAGAACAAACAGACACCACGCAGAATGTTAGACCTGAATACACCCGCCGCAGAGGTTGCTAATTGTTGAACGTGTCGCCCAGTAAAAGAAACTTGCATTTCGATTCGGCGATAAGAACTGTTTATCAAATAAATAGACGGGCATTGCAATTCACGTTATTTATGCTAATCCAATCTTATTAACGAAAGTGTCACAATAGGAAGAGCGATAAAAATGTCCGTGTCCTCTGTTGCTCAAGACACACCGCAGACTCCTCTTCTTCTGCCGACTTAAAAAAGAGTGACAGTCACATCTCTCTCATCTAACAGCATCTTTGCTGCAGCGCATCGCTTTCTTCCTTATCTTACGTTTGCCTTTTTCGAACCATCTAGGGAGTGCCATTACAACTATGATGGTAATTATGTTTCATTTGGCAGATGTTCTGATGATAGCCTAGTCCCGAAACACATCAGCCAGTATAATTATAATAACAAGTGATCTGCTGATTTTAGCACGCTTATAACGCAGTGATATAAGGCGCAGTGGGGGTTTACGCAATGCCCGCAGGTCTTCTGCGCGACTTGCTGTCGCAACTTAAACCGATCTCGAAGGTTTTTCACTCGGAGATAAATACCTGTCGAAGAAACTTGTCTCAAGAGTAAATTTACTCCACAAAATAGCCGGAAAAAATCGGAGATAAAATACAACCACGCTACGAAAAGCTACAGTCTCACCTGTGTCCCTGCATGGCAAAACAGTACCTAGCCACCAGCAAGGTTGAACCACCTGAAGATGTCGGACAGTTGCTCCGAGGAAATATTGTGGAATTTGCACAACGTGATCCGGCACTAAACACGCGAAGACTATTTATAACACAAACGCCGGGAAAGCTTGATCAATTAAAATTATTGAAATTCTTCAGACTATCAAGCTGTATCCTTCTGGGATCTGTTAGATAAACCCTGTTTCGTCCTTGTCTTCAGAGAACTACTTCGGAGGAGGACGTGTCCTTGATGTCGGTCTGGAGGATGCAGACTCGCTACTGACTGACATCATACTGTTACGCTACCCACTGCAGCGCGGACGGGGCCCAAGAGAGATATGGGTCCTCCCCACAACGACTTTGTGACATCACACTGTCCGCCACATTTCGCGAACGCTCGACCCCACGGGAAATAAATATGTATTTAAAAAGGTGTCCACAACCATTCTTAAATTTGTCGTGCGTTATCGAGAGCTCGTATGCATTTAAACGCGCAGTTAAGAATTATTAAACTCGTCTGAACTACTTACTCGCTCCCGGACGGAAATGACAGCTGGTACTCGTAAGACATGCAGTGTTGCGTGCTGTGACTTAAGCGCTGCAGTGTCAAGTGCTTTGACGTACTCATCACGCGCTGCCTTTCTCGTGGGCCTCGGACGCGGTCGTGTGACGTCACGCGAGTTTTTAATAAGTAAGCGTTTCGACCGCCCTTGTCGACCCATTACGGAACAGTTGTGCGTTTCTTCAGAACCTGTAAGCCAGCTATTGTTGAGCCTGACAGCAATAACTTTAATCCAAAAAGCTCAACAGTTCCGGAAAAGTTGACTATTAGTGTTACGATATTACAAAACGCCCACATATACATTGATAAGCCGAAGCATTATAAATCAGCCCACCGCGAAGTTGGATGCCGCCTGGTGACGTTGCGGGCACGTGGCGCGGTACAAAAGTATGTAAACGGAGGAGATACGGGCGGGTGATCATCCTAGCGAAGATATGGGATGCAAATGGGGAAATCTATCAAGACAAGCGATTTTGACAAAAAGCAGGCTATTATCACGCAGAGGTGTCTCGAAAACGGCGAAATTGTTCGAATGTTAACGTGCTACTGTCGTGAGCATCTACGCAAAGAGGTACAAGGACACTGAAACTATCAATAGACGCTTAATAGTTGGACACCAGCGAGTCTTCACAGAACGTGGGGTTCGGAGGCTTGTCTGCTCTGTAAAGCATTATAGACGGTGATCTGTGACATCTCTGCCGAAAGAGCGCAAGTGTTTTGAAGCACTCCATTCATCGCGCATTGTGGAACATGAAGCTCTGTAGTAGACCCCTCCTAAGTGTTCAGTTGTTGACCCAATGACGTCGTCAGCTACGACTGCAGTGAGCACGGGACCATCGGGATTCGACCGTCGATTAATGGAAACGTGTTGGCTCTTCGCGTGAACCGCATTTTTGCTACACTAGATCGACGGTTGCCGCCACAAACGGCGTCATCGAGGTGAACGGCGGCTCGAAACGTGCAGCGCGCCACGGACGCTGGCTGGTGGTAGTAGTATAATGCAGTGGGAGACATTCTCCTACGTTTTCATGCGACCTGCGGTAGTAATCGAAGACACGCTGACAGCTGTGAACCACCTGCATCTCTTGATGTTTGATATCTCCACGAACTTACAAACTAACTGTCGGATCCCTGATACGAACAATGATGTATTTCGTTCCAAAGACGGACAAGCAAACTATTAAGCAGGTGCACATAATGCTTTGGCTCGTCGGTATATATACACAGTTTATTTACCTGTTAATGTTTAAATTTGACAAATAGATCGCAAGAAACTGTGTCATTTGGTTCAAGCCTTTCGAGCCTCCTTTAAAAGAATGGAGCAAGCAACTACCCGCAGTATATCTTACTGTCTGTTCCTTAACGCAACGGTCATAATCAGAGCTTTCACAGTAACTTCATTTCTTTAAAATGCGGCCACATCTCCCATCTCTCGTTCGGATCCGGTTGAGTATCGACCGCCCTCAATGTTGAATTTTTAATTAGGTTGTTCTTTCTACTTCACGGTCACGTTGAAAGTCTCCAACCCTAAGATCGTCACAAGATGGATTGCGTGACTTCAGGCGGATAGCTACTGGATACTGAAGAGTGCTACTTATAAACGAGTTCAGATGCAACTCTAGTCATCTTAAGAATTCGCACCTTAGTAGCTTTTCATCTGAGGCTGCAGCAGGCCACCTTTAAATGGCAGTAGATCTGTCTCAGCAATTGTCGTCATCCCCTCATTTACACGTACGTCTGCCTTACATTCTAGAACACGCACGAGAAGAATGCGCAGGAGCGGAAATCGCGCACATAGATGGTACCATATTCAAACTCCCTCAGTTTTGCAGATGGTTGAAAAACACACAATACCGTATCTTCCGAGCGTTCTTCCGATTCTTGACTACATGGTGCCAAAATACGGCAAAAAGGCCGAAGTGGTGGGTGTCTTCGTATCTTCATTCCACCACTTTGGCCTTTTTGCCATGTTTTGGTGCCATGTCGTCAAGAATCGCAAGAGCGGACGGAAGATATAGTATTAAGTGTGTTTTTCAGTCATCTGCGAAACTGAGAAACCTGTTGGGTTCGGTTAAGGATGATCTTGGACTGGGGAAACGTGGTGTGTACAAGATTCCTCGTCAGTGTGGGGCAGCGTATATAGGCTAAATGGTTCAAATGGCTCCAAGCACTATGGGACTTAACATCTGAGGTCATCAGTCCCCTAGACTTAGAACTATTTAAACCGAACTAACCTAAGGACATCACACACATCCATGATTCGAACCTGCGACCGTAGTAGCAGTGTGGTTCCGGACTGAAGCGCCTAGAACCGCACAGCCACATCGGCCGGCGTATATAGGCCAGACATGCCGCACAGTACAGAACATCAGCGTCATACACGCCTTCGTCAACCGGGAAAAGTCAGAAATTGTGGAAAACTGTCTGAGTACAGGATATCGGATGATTTATGAAAAGACGGAAGTTTTATCCCCGGCATCACCTTTCTGCGATTGCGTCATTAAGGAAGCGATACATATCCGTACAGCCGATAATCTCATCAACAAGGATGCGGGATTTCAATTGAGCACAGGCTGGAACCCTGCTTTGTCTGCTATTAAATGTCGACGCGAAAATCAAGATTCTTCGATAGCAGGCCTGTCATAACGTTGGTCTAGTACGGCAGTTGGTGAGTAACATCTGGTCGCACTGTTGGCAAACGCAGCATACAGCTGTGCGATTTTCAGCAGAGGGAGTCTGAATATGGCACCATCTATCTTCAAATCATTGCGCATGCGCGATTCCCGCTCCTGCGCTTTCTTCGTGCGCGTTTTCAAGAAACGGGGCGTCGACGTGCAGATACCGTCAGTCGTACCTAGCCATCAGCAAGGCTGAACCACCTGAGATGTCGGACAGTTTCTCCGAGGAAATATTGTGGAATTTGTACAACGTGATCCGGCGACAAACCCGTGAAGACTATTTACAATTGTAATTCAGCCCATTGTAGTCAGGCAGGCGAAGTTTGTAAATCTCTCGCCTGAAAACATAATGTGACACCACCTGGAGAGAGTATCATGTACGATTAGGTGAAATGGTTCAAATGGCTCTGAGCACTATGGGACTTAACATCTGAGGTCATCAGTCCCCTAGAACTTAGAACTACTTAAATCTAACGAACCTAAGAACATCACACACATCCATGCCCGAGGCAGGATTCGAACCTGCGACCGTAGCGGTCGCGCGGTTCCAGACTAAAGCCCCTAGAACCGCTCGGCCACACCAGCCGGCCCGATTAGGTGAAATAAAGGCGTCAAACAAGAGTCGTTACTGCCAGCTGCTAGTAAGTTCCTTGGTTGCTAATGGAGTATGCATGATATAGTGCGTTATAAGCAAGTTTATTTTGCTACTTGAAGTGTATTTTGACTGCTTTCTCATAAACGCGTGCCGCGAGATAACGGAAGAGAACGAAAAACAACCGCTAGTGCTCTTTGGTAGCCGATAATTCGACCACGTTAGTAACAGATGTGTAGCCTTATCCGTTGTCGAAACAACGAGTGACGCCCGCTCTGAACCCCATCTGAAACATAGCCGAAAAAACGGAATTAAAAATCAGGGCGAAAACATGTCAATGATAAGGTTCGTTAATGATATTTCAGTCCTATAAAAATGTGAGAAACAGAAGTACAATTAGAAGTACTCTTACGTGCGGTGACCAGTCGAGCGAGCACATAATTTAGATTGAGAGTAAAGCAAACAATGTAAAAACATGTCAAATCGAGATCGTCGACAAGCTTAGCAAAAAAACTGATGACCTTGCAGTAAACAAAATGAAGGAAATCTGCTACCTTGGAACGAAAATAAAGAATGACGAACGAGATAAAGAAGCTATAAAATGGAGTGCAGCGCAGACAACGATAGCATTCCACACCAACAGACGTTGTTTGCAACAAACATAGGCCGTAACTTTTAAAATACACTCCTCATCATGGAAAATTCAGAATGGAATGTAACAATACAATGAAAAGGATAGTTGCTACTCACCATACAGCGGAGATGCTGATTCACAGAAAGGCACAAAAAAAAGGGGGGTTCAAATGGCTCTAACCACTATGGGACTTAACATCTGAGGTCACCAGTCCGCTAGACCTAGAACTACTTAAACCTAAATAACCTAAGAACATGACACGCATCCATGCCCGAAGCAAGATTCGAGCCTGCGACCGTAGCAGCAGCGTGGTTCCGAACTGAAGCGCCTAGAACTGCCCGCCCACAGCGGCCGGCTTACAACAAAAACACGTCAGAACGTTAGCTTTCGGCCAACAAGGCCTTTGTCGAAAGTAGACAGTACACACACGCCATACTCACGCAAATGCAGTTCACACTGAATGTGAGATAGGGTGATAGGACGTGTGTTAAAGCATCAGGGAATAATTTCTGTGTTACTAGAGGGAGCCATAGATGGCAAAAATTTGATGGGAAGACGGAAATTAGAATACACACAAGAAATAATTGAGCATTTTGTGCAGTGGGTGGAGAGATTGTCTCAAGAGGAAGTTGAGGTGCGCCGCATCAAACCAGTGCTCGATTCTAAAGCAACCAGTTCGAATCCCGGTGACGAAAACAGTTATCATTGCACCAGTGATCTGGTCCTACCGAGCGAGGTGGCGCAGTGGTCACCACACTGGACTCTCATCCATGAGGATTACGATTCAGATCTACATCCGGCCATCCTGTTTTAGATTTTCCTTGATATCCATAAATCTCCAGCCAAATGCCAGGATCGTTCCTTTTAGAGGACACGGCCGATTTTCTTCCCCCACCTCCCCTCATCCAAGCTTTTGTTCCATCTCTAATGATGAGATGGTTGTCGACGGGTAGTTGAAATCTAGTATCCCTTCCTTTTTTCCTCTCAAACCTCCCCGTAGCGTATTATGGAGCGAAGGCATGTGGTCATGTAGAAGCTGAACAGTCTGCCGGATGGGGATCTTATGCTCGATGACTCGTTTAGTTGTATTCGAGACGTGCAGTCTATGTGTAAGCACCAGGTCTGAGAGTCTCCATTCTGTTGTAATGCTACACTGGCCGGGCTGGAATAATGAAGGAAGTTCTAACCCGAGAACTAAGAGATGTTCGGAAATGAATATGTAATTACCAACTTGTGTCAGTTGCTCATTTTTGTGACGTCCTTGTTCGTGAAAGACAGCTTCTTGCGAAGCATATAAAACATACTGGTTTTTTGTTTTCATTTGGTCATACACGTGATACAGATTGAGGAATACTTTATAAAAACTGCGACAAGTCTCCCTACATCCTTACACACGCAGTTTGTCAGTGACGTGTTTACAGTTCAACAGCGTTCATTATGTTGGTTAAGCACACCGCATAATGTGAGTATAAGCTGCTGAGCAGGTTCCCACTTCACGAGCAGTTTACAGCTCCTCATATCAGTTCTGGTGGTGGTGTTCCGCAGCTAGAGTGAAACATATTACCTGGGTATCAGGCGCGAACTGGTTTGTATTAGACAACGCACGCTGTCTATAAGGGAATTTCTGTTGGCCTGACATACGCCGAATCTGCAGTTTCCGCGGTTCAGTTTACGACGTGAGGAAAACAAAATTGGCTCGGAAAATATTTACAGTGCCACTGGCAAGGGTCTGACACTTTAATGAACGTCACAGAAGGTGACGTCGACGTGCCACTGTCCTCAATTTATCAAAGAGCGAGGTCTCGTCACAGCTCTGCCTGAGGGACACCAGTAACGACATTTTCAGTGTTCTGTTTTAGCGCTGTTCCATTGTGTGACGATTATTTTAGTAGACGTGACCCTTCAGTTTTCCGCACAGGTAAAAATCATAGGCAGTCGTGGTGGCCAAGAGATTGCACTGCTTCTGCTGGCTGTTCTCTCGTCACGCATCACGCATCCATGAAAAGGCCAAGCTGGCGTGTGCTGTTGCTCCGTCTTGCTGAAAATTTCCGTACAGTTCCTGCTTTTCTGTGAGCTGATCCACATGTGTGTCAAACACATACTGGACATACCAGTTAATAATAGTTTCTGTGAAGAATCTAACGATGCAGGCATCAGACATAGT
The DNA here is from genome assembly GCF_021461395.2 of Schistocerca americana. NCBI lineage: Eukaryota > Metazoa > Arthropoda > Insecta > Orthoptera > Acrididae > Schistocerca > Schistocerca americana. Next base: position 296,327,393 of record NC_060121.1, on the reverse strand, counting down.
TTAGGAAGCGCCAGTCTAGAGATTATGCAACATGTCTTTAACTGATGGGGATTTTCTGACGCGCAATGGCTCATGCCCTGAGAGTCTAAACCAGACCTCTTCTGTAGATACGAAAACCTTTGGAGCCAAATGATCTGATTCCATTTCACTTAGGGCCGGCCGAAGTGGCCGCGCGGTTAAAGGCGCTGCAGTCTGGAACCGCGAGACCGCTACGGCCGCAGGTTCGAATCCTGCCTCGGGCATGGATGTTTGTGATGTCCTTAGGTTAGTTAGGTTTAACTAGTTCTAAGTTCTAGGGGACTAATGACCTCAGCAGTTGAGTCTCATAGTGCTCAGAGCCATTTGAATCATTTCACTTAGAAAGCACCTACAGAAACGATTGGTTCATGGAAATCACAGGTTCCAACATTTTCTATTATGACAGTTCTCCTGTTTGTTAATTTCAATTCCGCTTCAGTCTTATAACTACTTTCCAAGTCATTCCTATTTTACCCATCCGTATGAAAATATTTAGAAAAAATAAAACATATTTCATCTGCGGATAATGGAATCTAGTCCAATTAAATCGGGTGATTCTGAGGGAATTAGATTAGGAAATGAGACGCTTAAAGTAGTAAATGAGTTTTGCTATTTAGGGAGAAAAATAACTCATGATGGTCGAAGTAGAGAGGATATAAAATGTAGACTGGCAATGACAAGGAAAGCGTTTCTGAAGAAGAGAAATTTGTTAACATCAAGTATAGATTTAAGTGTCAGGATGTCGTTTCTGAAAGTATTTGTATGGAGTGTAGCCATGCATGGAAGTGAAAGGTGGACTATAAATAGTTTAGACAAAAAGAGAACAGAAGCTTTCGAAATGTGGTGCTACAAAAGAATGCTGAAGATTAGATGGGTAGATCACATAACTAATGAAGAGGTATTGAATAGAACTGGGGAGAAGGGAAATTTGTGGCACAACTTAACTAGAAGAAGGGATCGGTTGGTAGGACATATTCTGAGGCATCAAGGGATCACCAATTTAGTATTGGAGGGCAGTGCGGAGGGTAAAAATCGTGGAGGGAGACCAAGAGATGAATACACTAAACAGATCCAGAAGGATGTAGGTCGCAGTAGGTACGGAGAGATGAAGAAGCTTGCACAGGATAGAGTAGGATGGAGAGCTGCATCAAACCAGTCTGTGGACTGAAGACCTCAATAACAACAACAACATTTCATCAGTTTAGGGAAGTCAGCACCGTTACTGTGTGAAGCGAGACCATTCTTTGCGAAAATATGAACAACATTTGTTACCAGTATTTTCGAAATAATATCTCAAAATATACGAGGTGCAATACCAATGGCACAAGGAGCTTACGTTTAGGATGAAACTGAAAGTAGATCTCTTAAGTAATAATCTTGAGTCAGTACCGATAAATGGTAGGCTTATAAATATTTAAAAGTTTTCATTCGTAAATGTAATCAAAGAATCCAGAGTACTAACAATCCGTAGTGGTATTTTTTGCCTGTACAGAGCCTTCTACTTCATCACCACCATTAGCTTTTTTACATATACTGCCTAGTAATGGCCTCCTTCAAACTTCCCCTTGCGTTACGCCCTCCAGCTTTAAGAATCCACGCTTCTCCTGGTTGTTTCCTGATGTCATCCATTCACCTTCCATTAAGTCGTCGCCTCGGTCTTTCTTGTCTTTTGGAATCCGGTAGAGAACTTCCTGGGCCCTTCGACAGTTTCTTCGTCAACTTATATATTCCAACGGCCTGTATATCCTTTTCATTAAAGTCGTAATTTCATCTTCCACTCCAGTTTGTTCCGTGATCTATTTATTTGTTTTCCTGCCTCCCCTAACGCATCTCATCCCTCAGCAATCCTGATTATTGAATGGTTTCCGCACTGAAAATCTATCACTACCGTAAGTCAAAACCGATTATCGTCAATGATAGTAAACTTTCTGTTTCAGACATACTCGGAACTTCGTATGGAAAACTACGAGCAAAATGGTAAATTTATTCTGTTTTTAGTATTTTATGTTGTCAGCAAGTTCAGTGTGACAATTCAAATCTAAATTTACATTGTTTTTGTATGAAATTGGTATAAAAGTTACAGATAGTTCCATAATTTACAAAAGGAATCCATGCAGTGATTTTTTTAAATTTATTTCACTTTAGGAATTTCACTCTGCTTATTTTATTCATATTGAAAATATGTATTTGTTCCAAGAACGCGAAATGCAGTTTAAACGGGAGGCAGATGAAGAACTATTGTGAAATTGGATGATTTTTTTAAACATCATGTATCATACAACAAAGTGACTTAGCACTATATGGGGTATCACACCTGAATTTGCTCCAGAGGTACTACGGTGGCGCCACGTATTTACATTATGTGATCAAAAGCATCTGCATACCAATTAATGGTCATTAGTATGTAGTGCGTCCACCCTTCGTCTCTATGACGGTTTCAGATCTGCTGGGGACAATTTCATTTGTGGCCTCTGAATATCTGTAGATGAATGGCAGCTCATTCTTTCACAAGAGCCGAAACCAGAGAAAGCTGGGGTCCGGAGCAAAGTCGGTCTTCTAATTTATCCCACGGGTGCTATCTGTGGTCTTGTTGCATTGCCTGAGATCATTGCTTTCAATATATGCAACAACTAAAGTCATTCGCCTTGTGTTGGCTGTATTAAGCATTAAAGTACCATATGATTCATCAACAGGAAGTGAGTACCGGTATTCCAGTGTTCTGTAGATTTGTACACTGACGGCAGTACTCATTTGCGCACTGCGCACGTCATGGTCAACCACGCAAATGCAATGAGACATCTTAATAAAGTGCAAATTGCAAAGACGGTCTGTTTGATGCATGTAGTATGGACTTTCCGTCTTGGTGTTGCAGTTACCAGTGTTTCTTCATCTGTCAGCCAAAGACTGTGAACACGCTATAGGGGGACAGGTCAGTATACAAGACGAGTTAGATAAGGTCGCCAACGCCTTGCAACCCCAGGTCAAGACCGATATCCAGCCATCTCTGCGTAGCGACGCCGCACGGATACTGCCAGAGCACCGCAAGACGATCTCAAAAGGGCCACTGGAGTCACTTTGTCTGAACAAACAGTAATCAACAGCTTACGTGAAGGGATCTTATGACCCAAACGTCCTTTCGAGTAACTCACTTGGCTTGACGACATCTTGCAGCTCCTCTTCAGTTTTGCCCCTCGCATGTCAACTGGCATCCTTTTCATTGGCGAAACGTATCTTAGGCATTGTGATGCCAGTGTTCGTGTGTGGAGACGCTCTGGTGAGCGGTACGTACCAAATTTGTCCAGGAAACCGATAAATTCGGCCAAGGTTTTGTGATGGTGTGGAGAGGCATCAGTGTTAACAGCCATATGGCTATTGTCATTGTCCATGGTTGCGTAACATCCTAACAGTTCATCGAACAGATCCTACTAGGCCATGTGGTGGCTGCTGTCAGGCCCTATGTAGCAGGCTAAATCGGAGATGTCTTGTGATATCTGGACATTAATGCAATGGAACGCCCAGCAAATAGTCCCGATCTAAACCTAATCGAGTATGTGTGGGACATGCTTGACAGACGTGTTTTTGCTCGTCCTGTTCATCACATACTCTCCAATTACACACAATGGCTTTCTCTGAAGAGTGGGAACAAACACTCTTCTCTACAACTTCATACATAACGGTAAGGAGAGGTGGGCTATGGAGGTGTGTGGAAACTGTCGTTATAGGAAAGCAGGAGAGGAGCAGAAATGATGAGCGAACATGCAAATACAGCAAACAAAAGCTTTACTTGACAGGCAGCTATCTCCAAGTGTACAAAGACTCATTACAAACAACGCAGCAAGAAATAGAGTCCAGCTAATACAATAGCAACAAGGTAGTCGGAGCCAACACTATACGGCATCTCCACAGTATTATGTGGCGAAGTGGCTCCAAGTGCGAGTGAACTGTGTGGCTGCCGCTGGCCGTCGTATATTCCGTCGGCAGCGGGCGCTCGTGGTATTGAGCTGCTGGAGGTGTGGTTCAGTGGGCACCCTTCATTGGGTCCACTGGATCCCACACGACCATTATCGCCGTCTGACGGAAACTTCGAGATGCTGGTAGTGTGGTGCGGATACGTAATACCACAGATCCCACAGGGTGACATCCGCGGACTTATATTAAGCATGATGCATAGGTATCTGGCGGTGATAAATTCTCACCGTGGACATATGCGTTATTGAAACTCTCATAGTCCAATGACAAGCACCCAGGATGAATGATTGTTTCCACTTTGTTTCTGACATTTCAGTTCTTGTCGTGTAACGACATGAGGACATAATGATGTTTTGTTATGTACATCATTTGTTAAAGGTAAAAGTATAAACTGGTAACATACCCTGTTCTCAGTTATTGCTTAACAGAGTATGGCAATTCAAAAGCATTGTATTTCGGAGCCCAGTGCACATTTTTGAGCACTAGCCTCTACAGCATATGACCCATTAGTGCTCCCATGTGGACCCAGTAACATCGCCAATTACGATCGCAGTAGGCACATGATCATGGAGATTGAACTGTGGATTAACGGATTGGTTTCTTGTCACATCAGATCTATGGTCGTGCCCGGAAAACTTGTCACCCAGATGAACGGCTGCTTGGAGACATACACCGTGTCACGTGTACAGACCAGTGGGGACAGTATTATGTTATGGGGAGCACTCACCTGAGCTACCGTGGGACCTGTAGTAGTAATCGAAGGGACCTTGATGTTTCCATGTCTTCCCCGATGGCGATGGCTACTTCAGGACAATTGTCCGTATCACAAGACCAGTATCGTGCAACAGTGGTTTCAGAAGCATGATAGTGACCTTACGTTGATGTTTTGGCCACAAAATTCATCTGCTCTGAACCCAGTGATGCGACCGGGTCCCATCTTCGCACTCACGAACCATTGACTCGAAGTTTACGCTAACTGTGTATCTTGTGCGCAGGCATTTCGTGCCACACATCTCCAGAAACCTACTAGTGAATCGTTGAATCCATGCCTCACAGAACCGCTACAGCATTACGTTTAGAGCTGGGACAAGACGCTACTAAGCAGATGGGGCGTAATGTTTTTGCTCGTCTTTGAAAATGTAAATGTGGATGCAGGTGACATTGTAGCCAAGACAGCGAAAGAATAGACGGACTTTTGGCTACGCCACTGCCCCTCATACACGGCAGACAATGAATGAGCACGACAATGGCCTGGGAAACGGCGTTAAAGCGGTGGGACAGGTGCAGCCGCTTCGTTAATGGCATCGGCTGCGCAACGCTTTGCATCCGCAGGCCGCAGTTCTGTGATGCGGTCCAATTTATCTGTCCGTCGGCGCGGCTTGGCCCGCTCTGGCTGCGCGTTCTCTGGCAATATATCAGCGCCAGCTGCCAGCAGCCTGCTGCAGACACAAATCCCGGCCGTGCCCCTTCTGCGGCTTCCTCCCTGGAGTCCAGGCTCAATTTGCGGCAGCGGCCCACGGCCTACGAGCCCCTTGAGATGGTCATCACTGCCGGCGAACTGCTGGCGGAGACCTACTGTTGTCTGGACTAGTTAGCTAACCGTTTCCATGTAACTCGTTACGGCGTTGAGTGTAGAAGTACCGTAGGCTACTTCAGTCTATCACAGGTAAGGGTAGACTGTGAAACTTCCTGGAAGATTAAAACTGTGTTCCGGACCTATACTCGAACTCGGGAACTTCGCATTTCGCGGTCAAGTGCTCTACCAACTGAGCTACCAGAGCAAGACTGTGTAGACTTTGGTAGTTTCCTTAGTAGCTTTGGTCAGTTAATGATGGACCAGTGCTACCTGTAAGTTAGGTGTGTAGCATACCTATTAGGGGGTTACTTCATTTCCATGGTTTCGTATGCGTACGCTATCAGTGTCTTAGTGGATTACCCTAGAAACAGTGAGGATATGTAAATGACTGCGTAACCTACGTAACATTTTTGCTCTACATAGTTATCCTTCCGTATGTCACTTAAAAATAAGCAGAATTTATAGCAAAACTGAGATTGTCAATGTTTAGTTCAGGTTTTATTCGAAAATTGTACATTTGTAAGGTGAAACAGAGGGATATTGCAGTAATAATTAAAAAATATTAAATACTGATTTATGATATAGATCTAGACAACGCAGTTTCCTCAAAAACTGGTAAAATTAAAAGAAGAAGTTAAACAAAAATATACTTCAATACTTCCTTGAGCTTTTGTATGAAATCTTCTGTTATTCATAAATAACTTTCGTGCTTATCAATAATAACAAGAAACTCTTGTCTTTTATCGTAATGAACATTCTGTTCAGTATAAAAAACAACAATAGTACAGATTTTTTTATGTTCATGCACGGAAATTGTATTTGCATCAAAACTAATTGTTATGGTTACGTAGAAGCACAATAAAAAATGAACTGATCGTATGGCATTGATGACTGGGAGTCACCACCTGGGGAATTACGGCCACCGAGTTCCAAGTCTTTTCAGCTGACGCCAATTGGGTGACTTGCGTGTCGATGATGATGAAATGGTTATTAGGTCAACTCAACATCTAGTCCGTGAGCGGAGAAAACATCCGACCAGGCCGAGATCGAACCCATGCCCGTTGTATGGCAGTCAGATTCACTGACCACTCAGCTACAAGGACAGACAAGGTTACGTGTTCAACTAATTTTTGTTACTTACAAAACGCAATTTATATTTTGTAAGGTTATAGAATACACACTGGACTATCACTGAACGATGTGCGGTTCTAATTATGTCCAAAACGAATAAACAAGCAAGCAAACAAAAAGCAAAGAGAAGTCGTCGGCTCCCAGTTTCTCTCTCCCACATTCATTTATGTTTCTTTTTCTACGAATGCTACCAATATTACCAGTAAGCCTCTCATTTACTACGTCAGTTATGTATTGTGACAAAACGAACGGACCGTAGTTTTGGTAGAGCGCAACTGTATTACGGCGATAGTCCTATGATCGTATCTGCATTTTAAAATGCACTCTCATAACTGTATGTAGCATGTCAGTCTTCAGCGCGAATCTGCTTTGCGGATCCTTCCCTCTGTGTTACCAGAGATTCCACATAAGACGAGTTCACACTGAGACGATACTATATGCGATGCGACTCCTTGCAGTATGGATAGTGCGACACGACGCTTTCGGTGTGACATTCGTGTCCTCACTGGAATGATACGATGTGCGATGCGACTCAGCATACCACAAACACCAAGACAGCAGGAAACACGTTTCTGGCACAGTTGCAATCGTGATCTCTTTTGGAAAGGACGCAACCGAGAATAGTTTATTTTTTGTAAGAGCACCTACTATGGTACTGTGTGTGTGTGTGTGTGTAAAATGAAGGCTACAAATTAATAAATCTATGTTACTATATCCACAACCGTTCAATCTCTCAAAGTAGTATAAGATACATATTGGGGAAAATTCAGAAGGAATGTTGTTGGGTTTGAAGTAAATCAGTCACCACTGATGATGTAGCAGTGGGCAGTGGGCTCTGTGTACGGGTAGACAATGTACAGGGCGAGACAAACAGAAATGGCCTGGGCGAGTGGATACAAGTGGACGTGAATCTGTGGTAGCATTAACGGAGGAGGAAAGGCCTACAGTTATTTCCGACAGGATGAAGAAACTGCCCATACAGCCGACCAAATCTTGGAGCACCTTTACACAATCTTCAGAGTTCTTTGCAGAGGTCAGTCTGCTCGCTGCCCTAGCTGGCCACTCGGGTCCCCTGACCTGTCAGTGTGCGATTGCTTTGTGTCAGGAACCCTGAAGTCGAAGGCGTATCGCAACAACCCTCACAGTCTTCAAGAATTGCAGCAGAACATTACGGAAGAGACTGCAGCAATTACAGCAGCCCATCCGCCTTCAGCAACTTGCTGACGGGGTTCCAAATGTGCCAAGAGCTGAATGGTGGTCACTTTGGACATCTGCTACAGTAATGTTAGCATTGTATTTCCTTTCCTCTACTGTGTTTCTTTGTATCCTGTAGCTCTGTTCTCCGAGCCACTTTTACTTGTCCCACCTTGTATTTGAATAAATTGAAGAAAGGCATTACGATAAGAAAAACCTAATGTGTCCTTTTCGTCTTCGCTCAGCTGCTCATGCATCAGTTAAGCTTTCAGTCTCTTTTACGCCTGTCACAAAGTTTTCTGAATTCAGAGAACATAGACTGGAAAAACATCCAATCAGAATCTTTGTCTGACGGGGCCCGGTGCCCTTTCATTGCAGTACGTTTATCCATATTCAGATATTCAGATTCGGTTTATATAGACAGCACAAGAGAAATAGAAACGAGAGGCAACTCCGCATTTCCCATAACAGGCGGCAACAGAGCCACGTCTAGTTTTGCTTGTGGTAGCTGACAACCTCACTGCGGACAACCTCAAATATATCTCTCGTATTTTCTCGATAATGGGAAGAGGTATCGCTCTCATTCCACCGTTAAAACAATTCTGATACTTTCGCTATATTTTGTATACAGAAATCTATCATCAAAAACCGGATGAATGTAATGTGGCCAGCGACTTCATTGTCCGCTGACAACCTTTCAAGATGTAAAATTATAAAGAATGTAGCAACCAATAGCGGCAACATAATTTATCTATCTTGTTGCAAATCGATTTCGACTGATATCAGTCATCATCGGTGCGTTTATCTAACCGATACATCCCATAACTAGAGGTACTGTCCTTGGCAGATTTCTATCATGAAGTGCCTGGTGGTTTACATACTTGTGTAGTATCACGGTAACATTGGCAGTAACGAAATGAAAACCTGTTCATTACCAAGCTGTAATGTCGAAACTATAAGATGTGGAAGAATCAACTTTTTTACCAAATAATTTCCTCAAAATCGAATGTCAAAGGACACGTAACAGAGGACATGCGTGAGTCCCAAAACAGTGGTTTTTAATTTTTCTACACGAAATGCACAAGTTTCACCGGAAACTGACTACAAAGGCGGATGTAACTTTGTTTCTTCTATATAAAGCAATTGATTTTGAGGCACGTCAATGGCTTGAAATTCTCCTAGCCGTGTATCGTATGAGAAAGTTGCTTGGCCGGCCGGTGTGGCCGTGCGGTTCTAGGCGTGACTGCTACGGTCGCAGGTTCGAATCCTGCCTCGGGCATGGATGTGTGTGATGTCGTTACGTTAGTTAGGTTTAAGTAGTTCTAAGTTCTAGGGGACTGATGACCACAGCAGTTGAGTCCCATAGTGCTCAGAGCCATTTGAACCATTTGAACCATCACCCAACTAGGCTCTCTCGTATATGTCATTCTAGCCCACATAACAGCATCTAATGCCCTTGACAAGCAAGACAAATTTTAAATCATCATACTGATAAACAGCACCCGGTATACGTCAAGTAAGTGTGATAGTAACATTCCTGTATGGAAAACATTCAAACTACATGGCAAATATCTTTTACATCTCTCTTAGTATCACCAAATTTAACCTGGAGATCATTTTAAGCGTCAGAAGATGATCCACAGTCTATCCACGGCAACTCTAAAATTAACATCATAACCGATTTCAAAATCACGGTAAAATTCCTCTTCACCATATCACGATCACTTTTGTATAACAATACCATCTGCATTTCTCGTTTCTGATACCTAGTATTACTGTAACTTGTGTGGTTGAATAGTTATCACATTGCTGTCGCTAGCTTACTCACCATGGAGAAATGAAATCCAAAGTAGAATAAAAATTGTGGACACCTACCCCACTTTATAGTTCAAGGTCTGATCAAGTTCTGTCTCGATAAGTAATCTCTGCTTATTTGTAACACCTGAGACCTATCCTAATCAACCTACTTCCAACAAGGAAAAGTGAAATTCTTATATTCTAAACATAAGATGACTGTCCCTATTTGACCTAACGACATTTCCCATCGTCTCAGCAACTTGTAGCACACTCCTCCTAGTACTGATGACACAGTTCTCGTAACACCAAAGCTCTCCAAAACATCCATGGCTCATCAGTTCGCCGTAGTAGCCACACCCAGCTTCTACCACTTTTAAGATAAAACCCTTAATAAATGTACCCATCTTAGCAACAATAATAATTTCCTTTCCAACGCCATCCATCTCATAAACAATAAGCTTGCTTCTCACATCACTGTATCCCACGCTCAAAGGCCACCCCACGCAGCGACCACTGTACAAAATCCAGTTCCAACACACCCCGAACCGTGCGAGGTTGCCCATTGGTCAGCACACTGCACTCGCATTCGGGAGGATGGCGGTTCAAACCCGCGTCCGGCCACGTTTTCCATGATTTTCGTAAGTCGGTTCAGCCAAATGCTGGGACGGTTCTTTTTAAACGTCACGGCCGACTTCCTTCCCCGTCCTTCCCTAATACGATGGGATCGATGACCTCGCTGTTTGGTCTCTTCCCTTAAATCAACCAACCAACCACACCCAGCCCTACACACCTGTAGTAATTAGTGACAGCACCTACAAAAACGCATCTGAGCACTGATTTAGGTTGCATCTTGCGAGAACATTACTGAGAGCTACTCCGTTACGATTAATGCTCTCATCAATGCGCTGAAGTGTAATCAACATCCTACATATACATGGACACTCCTCAAGTCTACTCATTCCCTTTCCTGTTCCATTCACAAACAGAACAAGGAAAGAAAGACTATCTATATGCCTCCCTACAAGCCCTAAATCTTTGTATCTTGACTTAGCGGTCCTTGCACGGAATGTACGTTGGCGGCAGTAATATTGCTCTGCAGCCAGCGCGAATGCCTGTTCTCTAAAGTTTCTCAGCAGAGTTTCGCGAAAAGAACGTCGCCTTCCCATCAGAGACTTCTTTTTGACTTCACGGAGCATTTCCGTCATTCTTGAGTGTTGATCGAACCTACGGCTAACAAATCTACACAGAGTAACACATCTAAAGCGTCACCTTTTTGATACCCCGTAATTGTCTCCCATTCCGACACAGATTTTTGACATTTGGCTCAAAGGCGGCTACAGCTTCCCTCTGTAATGGTGCAAAAGCGTGACGTCCTGCGATGTCACCCTCAGGCTGGGCGACGCTTCAACAGAAAGGTATGACACAATTCATAAGTTCATGTGATATGCAACGTGTGTAAATGATGTTACACGACACTGAGTTTCGCCACAATTCTGTCCAACGTCACGGTGGACGTATCAGATGATTGTAAGGTCGTCACATCTCATCCTCTCTTACCCACTTTTCACTACCTCTCTCGGTGCCTCGGCGATAGAGGTCAGAACTGCAACGATCAGCGTTGAAATCACGCCGAGGAAAAAATTTCAGACATGCCGCCGTTCAGAATCGACACGAAATGCGTCAGGAGATGGCGCAAAGGGCGTCAGTGGAACCACCCCATTCTTTGTGGCTTTGATACCCACGCATTTCGCAGTCGAAGACAGTTCTTAGTGCACTGAGCAACTGGACGGAACGATCTTGGCAACGGACACCACCACCACCACCACCACCACCACCAGACGATTCAATCCTTATCTGAGGACATGGTGCCACTGCAACCCCATTGAACATCTGATACCAGAGCAAAAATTGCGGACACGCTACACTCCAAACGGGTCAGATCACATTCAGTGGGGTTGCAGCCCAACGATGTCCCTAGAGAAAGGTTGAATATCAAGTGGGTGTCAGTAAGGCGAATGTTGTGCAGAACGTTTCTCTCATTACACTGCGAAATGTCGTTTTCTACTGCGAAATGTGTGCGAATCGACGGCACGAAGGAAGGGGTGGTTCCATTGACGCCCATTATGTTACTTAACAAGGTCGTTTCGTGTCAGTTTTGAACGTCGATGTGCCTGTAATGTTTTCCTCACCCATCCATAAAAAAACGCGTGATTTCAACGCTGGGCTTTGCAGTATTGACTTTCATCGTAGAGGGATGAAATATAGGTAACAGGGAGTATTGTATTGTACTGTGTTTTATGTTAACCGGGGGCCCAAAAACGACGGAGAGGCTCCGCCCCCGCCGCAGCTGCATTGGTCCACAATCCCACGACGACTACCGCAGTCCATTTCACCCCTCTGCCACCCCACACCACACACCGAGCCTCCCTTTCAGGGAACGTATCACACCAAGCGAGTGTAACCCCTACGTTTGCGTGGTAGGGTAATGGCGGGTGACGCGTACGTGGACAACTTGTTTGCGCAGCAATCGCCGACATAGTGTAGCTGGGGCGGAATAAGGGGAACCAGCCCGTATTCACCGAGGCAGATGGAAAACCGCTTAAAAACCATCCACAGACTGGCCGGCTCACCGGACCTCGACACAAGTCCACCGGGCGTATTCGTGCCGGGGACCAGGCGTTAGATCGCACGGCTAACCGGGCGAGCAAGAGGGGGTATGATCACTTTCTCATAGTGGAGTTTCTCACAGTGGCGTTCGGCGGTATTGTGGTGAAATCTGGTGTCAATCTAACATCTAAGCGTCGCCGAGCTCGAGGGTGACACGTTTCTGCATCATCACAGAAGAGGCTTGTAGGCTCTTTAAAGCTAATTGTAAAACTTCTGCGTCGCAATGGGAAACAATTATCGGCTTTCAAGAAGTGACCCCATAATTCTATCGTGCAGTGTAGCCGTACCCCTCTGAATTTCTTTGAAGTCTTCCTTTAATCTGATCTAATGAGAATCCTAAACAGTATTCATCTTTTGGATTTCCAGCTCTTGTATTTTTTCCGTGTTTGCAGTTAAAACTGTTGGATATAGGTTCCTCAATTCTGGAACGAGAAAGAAGAACGATCAGTCACAACAAATATATACACATAACATTTTAACACACCAAAATCAGTTTTTTAAAAATGAAGAGATGTTTTAACTCGCTGGACATCGTTTGGTTTGCAGATGACAAGCTGTCAGTGCAGGGCACCACACAGATGCTTTCTGCAAAACCAAATAATGCAAAATCAAGGTAAGAACAAAATGGAACAAACTCTGTCTTTAGGTCTCATTTTGTTAAATTACTTATAACGTAAATATTTTTAGCTTTTCAGTTGGTCAATAAACAAAACCCACTGATGATGGCACAGAGGTGCCGAAACATGTTTGGGTAACAAGAAAAGAAAACAGTGTTTTACATAGGAGGCGGAACCTATGTCCAATAACTTGAGCAATACTGAAGAATGGGTCACTTTAGTTTCTATACGCGATCTCCTTCACAAATGAGCTATATTTTCCTAAAATTCTCCCAATGAACCGAGGTCGACCGTTCACCTTTCCCACTACCACTTTTACGTGCTTTTCCCGTTTCAGATCGCTTTGCAGTGTTATGCCTAGATCTTTAATCGACGTGACTGCATCAAGCAGACACTACGAATACTGTACTTAAAATGTACACGATTGTTTTTCCTGTTGTTGTTGTTGTGGTCTTCAGCCCTGAGACTGGTTTGATGCAGCTCTCCATGCTACCCTATCCTGTGCAAGCCTCTTCATCTCCCAGTACGTACTGCAGCCTACATCCTTCTGAATCTGCTTAGTGTCTTCATCTCTTGATCTCCCTCTACGATTTTTACCCTCCACGCTGCCCTCCAGTACTAAATTGGTGATCCATTGATGCCTCAGAACATGTCCTACCAACCGATCCCTTCTTCTAGTCAAGTTGTGCCACAAACTCCTCTTCTCCCGAATTCTATTCAATACCTCCTCATTAGTTATGTGATCTACCCATCTAATCTTCAGCATTCTTCTGTAGCATCACATTTCGAAAGCTTCGATTCTCTTCTTGTCCGAACTATTTATCGTCCATGTCTCACTTCCATGCATGGCTACACTCCATACAAACACTCTCAGAAACTACTTCTTGAAACTTAAATCTATGCTAGATGTTAAATTTCTCTTCCTCAGAAACGCTTTCCTTGCCACTGCCAGTCTACATTTTATATCCTCTCTACTTCGACCATCATCAATTATTTTGCTCCCCAAATAGCAAAACTCCTTTACTACTTTAAGTGTCTCATTCCCTAATCTACTTCCCTCAGCATCACCCGAGTTAATTCAACTACATCCCATTATCCTCGTTTTTCCTACTCATCTGCATTAGACAATATTTTTTCACATTTTGAGCAATTTGCCATTTCGTCCAAGTTAGCCTTTATCCCTCAACAGTCGCCAACAACGACACCTTCCCCTGAACTATAGTTTCATCAACAAACTGTTGCAATTTGTTGCTCGCTCTATCCGTCAGATCGTTGGTGTGTATGCAGAACGAGATTGATACTATCACGCTATCCTGGGACAGCCCTGATAATAAGATGGTTATGTCAGAAGTTTTTACAGATATTAAAAAAAAATTATTTAGATGTATCTGTTGTAACTTTTCAGAGCATTTATACATTTTTCAATTCTTTGTACCACTTCGAAAATGTCTCGGTCCAAACGTCTCTAGAGACATCACTTGAAGATGCATTGTAGGCTGTGATAACGTATTCATGGGATGAAAAACGCTGCCCACGAATTTCTTCGTACGTCTTTCGGAACAGGAGGAAGTCACACGGGGTTAGTTCAGGCGAAGAGGTTGGCTGCAGTAACACTTGCACATTTTATTTCTCCTAATAGCCTATTGTTCTGGCAGCTGTGTGTGCTGAGGCACTGTTGCGAATGAAGAAGGTACTCAATCATCGACTTCGGGTGTGTGCCTTCCACGTGTCGATTACTTTCGGTAAACATTTGAGTTGCATACCACTCTCCATTGATCGCGTGACGTGCATCCAAAGCCACAGAGATGAGATGGCCCATCTTGGCGAAGAAAGTGGCCTTCACCATCTTAAGAGAGCTCCCACTTCGACCTTTCGTGGTTAGTTTCTCACCTGGAAAGCTCAACACTGAAGACTGCCTCGTCATTTCATACACCCATGTCTCGGCTCCTGTGACGATACTGTAAGTGCTTTTGTCAAATGTTTCAAGCATAAAATGACACCAGTTCATTCTCGTGATTTTTTCGCTTTCTGTTAGAGAATGTAGCTCCCAACGGACACCTTTCTCGGTTAAGCCTAAATGGTCGTGAACAGTAGTCTGCGCCCTGGACGATCTAACATTTAGGGTCCCTTCTGTGTCATATAATGTGAGATGAGGACATCTCCGATCATTTTCCTCACAGAATCAATGTTTTTTTTTGGTCACTGCCATTGTTAGTCGACCGGGACGAGGTTCATCTTCATGAGACTCACGACCGCCTGAAAATTAGTGAGACCAATTACCAACGGCGGCCTTAGAAAGGGCAGATTCACCAAAAACACATACCAGAGAAGAGTGGTATTCTTCTGCATTTAATTTCTTTTCGAAGTCATAAATTGTCATTACATTAAAATCATGGTGCGACACATCCATCTTGCTCAATGCCTGACTCGAATTCCTAGGTCTTCACTGAGCGTTCGCAGCATGGTTGGAAATGCTAGGGTGGGGGAACCGCCGCGCACACGGCACCAAGTCGGAAAATTACGCTCTTTCACTAAAACAATAATCCTTGTGTCGTCAGATGTCCAGTTAAATAGCTGCTAGAATCTTTGATACAGCCCTCGTACGCTTTTCTTTGTTGAACTTTCGCCATCGAAGACATCATCCTAGGTTCTACTAGTTGAGAAGTATCTTCGTCAACAATCTGCAGTGGCACATTGTGTCAGACGCTTTCCGAAAACCGAGGATCGCAGGAAATCGCGCAAGAAAAGGGCAAGCTGAGCTTCACACTTGCGAAGCTTTTTAAATAGGTACTGATTCCTCTCAACAAAATTTATTATATTCCAACTTTAGAATATTATTAAGAATTCTGCAGCAAACCAACAAGGACACTGAACTATAGTTCGGCGTGCTCGTACTTTTACCCTTCTTCTGTATGGGAGTCACGTGCGCCTTTTTCCAGCCACTTGGGACATTGCCCTGAAGAGGAATTCGCAATAAATCTAAGCTAAGTAAGAGGCCAATGCCGAAGAATACTCTGTAAAACCGAGTCTGGATTCCATCCCGACCTGAGAACTTGCTTGTCCTGAACTTTTTCAGTTGCTTCTCAACTCCAGGATTGCCTATTTCTATGTCCTCCCTGCGACGGTCAAACATAGGTATGTCCGTGCGATTCTTCTGAATGAATAATTTTTTTAAAAACACGAAATTTAAAACCTCAGCTTTCTTTTTGCTATCTTCTATTGCAACCCCAGACTGATCAACGAGTGACTGAATAGAAGCCCTCGAACCGCATAGCGATTTTGCATGGGAAAAGAATTTTTCCATATTCTGGGAAAGATCTTTAGCTTATATATGACGTTGGAAATTGTGTGCTTCGTGCATCGGTCTTTTGTATACACATTAATTTCTACTAACTTGCTTATCAACATTTCTGCTTTTTTTTAACGTAAAGTGCAATAATCTATGTTTTCTTAGCATTTTTCGAAGTTTGTTATCAAACTCCGCTGGGTCTGTTTCGTTCTTAACCCACTTACTCTGTGTATAGCGCGATTTACAGTCTGTTTAGTCTTTGCTCGCAACTGCTCTACGTCCATCATATTGAAACTAAATTATGTCTCTTCTAAGTTGAACGCTAACCACTGCTTGTATAGGTCTTCGTACCTTCCCGGCGAGGAGTTGTCATCTTGCAAAGTCGGGTATCTGCCTGCATTCCTCGTCGTATTTGCACGATATATTTCGCCCACATAACTCGAAATCTTCATCAGGGGCTCCATGCGGCTCGTAGCTTCAGCCTCATGTAGCACCTGATGAAGATTGCCAGTTACGTGATCGAAATGTTGTGCAAGTACGACGTGGATTACCGGCAGACAATCCGATTTTCGAACATGACAACTGCTTATCTGCTATTTCCAGCATAAAAGCCCTCCTGGGCTTCTTAATGAATTTATTAACTGAAGTAACTATCGTTGTTATGATGATATCATACTGTACTGGTACTGTCGATAAGGATAGGGCTGTTCATAGCTACAAAGTCTAAAATATTTTCACTTCCTGTGGGCTGTCGTACTATGTGCTCAAGACGGTTTTCCAACGAGTGTTCATGAACTGCATTCTAGATCAGTAACAAAAGACGACGTATGTGACTTACGTTGTCAGCTGTACTTCATTAGTTGTGATAAAAGTGCACTGAATTTTTATTAACTTTATTATTGCTACTGTTTGTTGCCTTTAAAATAATTTGTCAGGTAGAGCATTGTAGATGAGATGGATGGGTCGGAAATGAAAGTCTAAGTAGTCAGGTGAATGCAACCAAAATAGCACATCTTTAATTAGGACTAATTTAGATGTTTTATTTCTGTTTTTTCAGCAACTTGACTCATGCACTTAAATAATGCAGTAATAAACTTAGATTTTGTTTACGATCATTAGTTTCCTATGTAGATATTCAGTAGTTGTAGACCTTTTCGATTTAGTGAATTCATAGCATTACAATTCGATGGTGGTCTCTTCTGTTACGCTATTTTTATCTATTATTCCTTTTCCATATTAGAAACCTATCAGTGGAATTAAATGCAGAAACTGCAACAAATGGAAAGGCGGGGAGGTAAGGTTAGCTAAGTCAACAAGGTGTTGCTTTTAGTGTCGTATGAGTAGCGTAACAGGTTTCATACACTAATTTATCTCATATGGGGCGTTTACTGTCTTCCCAATATGGACAAACGTTAAGAATAACATTATTAGAATCTGACTGGAATATGCAGAAACCTCACGTAGAGCATCAGTTGTTGACGAATACTAAAGCTCTTGTAGAGGCTACAAATAGTAGTGTTTACAGTATTATAAATTAACGACACAATAAGAGTTTTGAATGGACTGTGTAAATCAGCAACTGTTCCCTTGTTCCATTCAGCATCACTGTATATCAGTAAATCTCGAACCCACAAAACTCATTCTCACTTTCTATTTTCCAGGCTGAAATCAACAGGATGTCTGAAAAGAAATGGTCAGTATTCAGGAACCTGACAAGAACCATCATTGGAAACAAAAAAGTCTGTCAAACAGGGGTTCTAAAATCCATATGTTGAGAGCTGTGAGCACTACTTCATCTTCGACACTGTGGAAAAAATCTCTTCTACAGCAATCTGTTTGCTTTCTGTATTCTGAAAGATGGCAGTATGGACCAGAGCAAGAAAAAATGTTCCACAAACACGGACTCCGAAGTAGCCGGCCGGTGTGGCAGAGCGGTTCTAGGCGCTTCAGTCTAGAACCACGCGACCGCTACGGTCGCAGGTTCGAATCCTGCCTCGGGCATGGATGTGAGTGATGTCCTTAGGTTAGTTAGGTTTAAGTAGTTCTAAGTTCTAGGGGACTGATGACCTCAGATGTTAAGTCCCATAGTGCTCAGAGCCATTTGAACCATTTGAATCCGAAGTGCACAGCACAAAAGCAATGCCCACTTGTTCATCTTCGCTACTCTGGAACATCCCTCTCCTACCCCTCATAGCTCTTAACGTATGCATTTTAGAGCCGGCGTTTACTAGATAATTTTTTCTTCTTCCGGTCCACAATACCTCATCCCAAAATATAGAAAGCGAAGAGCATGCAGTAAAAGAGATTTGTTTCAGAGTATCTGAAATGAAGAATTGCTCATAGCTCTTATGGTATGATTTGTGAATTTGACTATTTTCCAATCACTGAAATAACGCCACAGATCATCTCAAACTCTAAAGTCTCATTTCGATTCCTCCTACAGTTCTGGATGATTCACCATTGATTGATTGATTTGGGGGAAGAGACCAAACAGCGAGGTCATCGGTCCCATCGGATTAGGGAAGGATGGAGGAGAAAGTCGGTCATGACCTTTGTACGCGCAAGAACTTACCCCCTTCTAACAGCCGTGTACCGCGAGTCTCTAGAGGAACGGAAGGTTCCAAGTGATTGGAAAAGAGCACAGGTAGTTCCAGTTTTCAAGAAGGGTCGTCGAGCAGATGCGCAGAACTATAGGCCTGTTGTTGTTGTCGGCCGCGGTGGTCTTGCGGTTCCAGGCGCGCAGTCCGGAACCGCGCGACTGCTACGGTCGCAGGTTCGAATCCTGCCTCAGGCATGGATGTGTGTGATGTCCTTAGGTTAGTTAGGTTTAAGTAGTTCTAAGTTCTAGGGGACTGATGACCATAGATGTTAAGTCCCATAGTGCTCAGAGCCATTTGAACCATTTGAACCTGTTGTTGTTGTTGTTGTGGTCTTCAGTCCTGAGACTGGTTTGATGCAGCTCTTCATGCTACTCTGTCCTGTGCAAGCTTTTTCATCTCCCAGTACCTACTGCAACCTACATCCTGCTGAATCAGCTTAGTGTATTCATCTCTTGGTCTCCCTCTACGATTTTTACCCTCCACGCTGCCCTCCAATACTAAACTGGTGATCCCTTGATACCTCAGAACATGTCCTACCAACCGATCCCTTCTTCTGGTCAAGTTGTACCACAAACTTCTCTTCTCCCCAATCCTATTCAATACTTCCTCATTAGTTATGTGATCTACCCATCTAATCATCAGCATTCTTCTGTAGCACCACATTTCGAAAGCTTCTACTCCTCTTGTCCAAACTATTTATCGTCCATGTTTCACTTCCATACATGGCTACACTCCATACAAATACTTTCAGAAATGGCTTCCTGACACTTAAACCTATACTCGATGTTAACAAATTTCTCTTCTTCAGAAACTCTTTCCTTGCCATTGCCAGTCTACATTTTATATCCTCTCTACTTCGACCATCATCAGTTATTTTGCTCCCCAAATAGCAAAACTCCTTTACTACTTTAAGTGTCTCATTTCCTAATCTAATTCCCTCAGCATCACCCGACTTAATTAGACCACATTCCATTATCCTTGTTTTGCTTTTGTTGATGTTCATCTTATATCCTCCTTTCAAGACACTGTCCATTCCATTCAACTGCTCTTCCAAGTCCTTTGCTGTCTCTGACAGAATTACAATGTCATCGGCGAACCTCAAAGTTTTTATTTCTTCTCCATGAATTTTAATACCTACTCCGAATTTTTCTTTTGTTTCCTTTACTGCTTGCTCAATATACAGATTGAACAACATCGGGGAGAGGCTACAACCCTGTCTTGTTCCCTTCCCAACCACTGCTTCCCTTTCATGTCCCTCGACTCTTATAACTGCCATCTGGTTTCTGTACAAATTATAAATAGCCTTTCGCTCCCTGTATTTTACCCCTGCCACGTTTAAAATTTGAAAGAGAGTATTCCAGTCAACATTGTCAAAAGCTTTCTCTAAGTCTACAAATGCTAGAAACGTAGGTTTGCCTTTCCTTAATCTTTCTTCTAAGATAAGTCGTAAGGTCAGTATTGCCTCACGTGTTCCAGTGTTTCTACGGAATCCAAACTGATCTTCCCCGAGGTTGGCTTCTACTAGTTTTTCCATTCGTCTGTAAAGAATTCGTGTTAGTATTTTGCAGCTGTGGCTTATTAAACTGATTGTTCGGTAATTCTCACGTCTGTCAACACGTGCTTTCTTTGGGATTGGAATTATTATATTCTTCTTGAAGTCTGAGGGTATTTCGCCTGTTTCATACATCTTGCTCACCAGATGGTAGAGTTTTGTCAGGACTGGCTGTCCCAAGGCCATCAGTAGTTCCAATCGAATGTTGTCTACTCCGGGGGCCCTGTTTCGACTCAGGTCTTTCAGTGCTCTGTCAAACTCTTCACGCAGTATCATATCTCCCATTTCATCTTCATCTACATCCTCTTCCATTTCCGTAATATTGTCCTCAAGTACATCGCCCTTGTATAGACCCTCTATATACTCCTTCCACCTTTCTGCTTTCCCTTCTTTGCTTAGAACTGGGTTTCCATCTGAGCTCTTGACATTCATACAAGTCGTTCTCTTATCTCCAAAGGTCTCTTTAATTTTCCTTTGGGCAGTATCTATCTTACCCCTAGTGAGATAGGCCTCTACCTCCTTACATTTGTCCTCTAGCCATGCCTGCTTAGCCATTTTGCACTTCCTGTCGATCTCATTTTTGAGACGTTTGTATTCCTTTTTGTCTGCTTCATTTACCGCATTTTTATATTTTCTCCTTTCATCAATTAAATTCAATATTTCTTCTGTTATCCAAGGATTTCTACTAGCCCTCGTCTTTTTACATACTTGATCCTCTGCTGCCTTCGCTACTTCATCCCTCAAAGCTACCCATTCTTCTTCTACTGTATTTCTTTCCCTCATTCCTGTCAATTGTTCCCTTATGCTCTCCCTGAAACTCTGTACAACCTCTGGTTCTTTCAGTTTATCCAGGTCCCATCTCCTTAAATTCCCACCTTTTTGCAGTTTCTTCAGTTTTAATCTACAGGTCATAACCAATAGATTGTGGTCAGAGTCCACATCTGCCCCTGGAAATGTCTTACAATTTAAAACCTGGTTCCTAAATCTGTCTTACCATTATATAATCTATCTGATACCTTTTAGTATCTCCAGGGTTCTTCAATGTATACAACCTTCTTTCATGATTCTTAAACCAAGTGTTAGCTACGATTATGTTGTGCTCTGTGCAAAATTCTACCAGGCGGCTTCCTCTTTCATTTCTTAGCCCCAATCCATATTCACCTACTATGTTTCCTTCTCTCCCTTTTCCTACACTCGAATTCCAGTCACCCATGACTATTAAATTTTCGTCTCCGTTCACAATCTGAATAATTTCTTTTATTTCATCATACATTTCTTCAATTTCTTCGTCATCTGCAGAGATAGTTGGCATATAAACTTGTACTACTGTAGTAGGTGTGGGCTTCGTATCTATCTTGGCCACAATAGTGCGTTCACTAAGCTGTTTGTAGTAGCTTACCCGCATTCCTATTTTCCTATTCATTATTAAACCTACTCCTGCATTACCCCCTATTGATTTTGTGTTTATAACCCTGTAGTCACCTGACCAGAAGTTTTGTTCCTCCTGCCACCGAACTTCACTAATTCCCACTATATCTAACTTCAACCTATCCATTTCCCTTTTTAAATTTTCTAACCTACCTGCCCGATTAAGGGATCTGACATTCCACGCTCCGATCCGTAGAACGCCAGTTTTCTTTCTCCTGATAACGACATCCTCTTGAGTAGTCCCCGCCCGGAGATCCGAATGAGGAACTGTTTTACCTCCGGAATATTTTACCCAAGAGGACGCCATCATCATTTAATCATACAGTAAAGCTGCATGCCCTCGGGAAAAATTACGGCTGTAGTTTCCCCTTGCTTTCAGCCGTTCGGTGTACCGGCACAGCAAGGCCGTTTTGGTTATTGTTACAAGGCCAGATCAGTCAATCATCCAGACTGTTGCCCTTGCAACTACTGAAAAGGCTGCTGCCCCTCTTCAGGAACCACACGTTTGTCTGGCCTCTCATCAGATACCCCTCCGTTGTGGTTGCACCTACGGTACGGCTATCTGTATCGCTGAGGCACGCAAGCCTCCCCACCAACGGCAAGGTCCATGGTTCATGGCCTGTATCTCTGAAATCGATCTGTTGTAGAATTTTAGTACGTGTTTTTTGCTCGCGTACTATGTCATTTCTGGAAACCCAGAATCTACTCTGTAGGAATCAACATGGATTCCGGAAACAGGGATCGTATGAGACCCAACTCGCTTTATTTGTTCATGAGACCCAGAAAATATTAGATACAGGCTCCCAGGTAGATGCCATTTTCCTTGACTTCCGGAAGGCGTTCGATAGAGTTCCACACTGTCGCCTGATAAACAAAGCAAGAGCCTACGGAATATCAGACCAGCTGTGTGGCTGGATTGAAGAGTTTTTAGCAAACAGAACACAGCATGTTGTTATCAATGGAGAGACGTCTACAGACGTTAAAGTAACCTTTGGCGTGCCACAGGGGAGTGTTATGGGAGCATTGCTTTTCACAATATATATAAATGACCTAGTAGATAGTGTCGGAAGTTCCATGCGGCTTTTCGCGGATGATGCTGTAGTATACAGAGAAGTTGCAGCATTAGAAAATTGCAGCGAAATGCAGGAAGATCTGCAGCGGATAGGCACTTGGTGCAGGGAGTGGCAACTGACCCTTAACATAGACAAATGTAATGTATTGCGAATACATAGAAAGTAGCATCCTTTATTGCATGATTATATGATAGCGGAACAAACACTGGTAGCAGTTACTTCTGTAAAATATCTGCAAGTATGCGTACGGAACTATTTAAAGTGGAATAATCATATAAAATTAATTGTTGGTAAGGCGGGTGTCAAGTTGAGATTCATTTGGAGAGTCCTTAGAAAATGTAGTCCCTCAACAAAGGAGGTGGCTTACAAAACACTCGTTCGGCCTATACTTGAGTATTGCTCATCAGTGTGGGATCCGTACCAGGTCGGGTTGACAGAGGAGATAGAGAAGATCCAAATAAGAGCGGCGCGTTTCGTCACAGGGTTATTTGGTAAGCGTGATAGCGTTACGAAGATGTTTAGCAAACTCAAGTGGCAGATTCTTTAAGAGAGGCGCTCTGCATCGCGGTGTAGCTTGCTGTCAGGTTTCGAGACCTTTCGAAGGAACCAGACCGGCATTTGCCTGCAGTGATTTAGGGAAATCACGGAAAACCTACATCAGGATGTCCAGATGCAGGTTTGAACCGTCGTCCTCCCGAATGCGAGTCCAGTGTGCTAACCACTGCGCTGCCTCGCTCGGTTCTTTACCAGTGTCAGATAGTGTCCCACACATCTGAGCAGTATTCTAGGACGGGACATTCTAGTGAGTTATAGGCAGTCTCCTTCGTAGATGACTGCATTTTCCCAGTATCCTGCCAATTAACCGAAGTTTGACTTACCTAGGAATGGGCCTATTTATTCGTCTCATATCCCTAAAGATTGTCACACCCATGTACTTGTGTGTATTAATCTATTCTAATTGTGTCACCTTGATATTGTAGAACATACAGTGATGAGCCGGAACATTATGTAGGTACTACCTAATATCCGGTATGTCCACCTTTGGCACGGATAAGAGCGGCGACGTATCGTGCCATGGAAGCAATGAATCCTTGGTAGGGTGTTGAGGGAGTTGGCACCACATCTGCACACATACACACACAAACACACACACACACACACACACACACACACACACACACACACACACACACACACACATTTCGCCTAATTCCAATAAATTACGGGGAGAGGTCGATGAGCTCTCGCGCCGCGTTCAATGGCATCCCAGACGTATACGATCGGGTTCTGATCCGGCGAGCTAGAAAGGGGGGGGGGGCAGCATATCAACTGTAACTCGCCACTATGGTCCTCGAACCACTCCATCATACTCTTGGCTTTGTGACGTGGCACACTATCTTGAAAAATGCCACTGCAATCAAGAAACGTGATCTCATGAAGGGGTGTACGTACTAAGTGGTCTGTCAATCCTTTGCCGTCATGGTGCCTTGTACGAGCTTCTCTAGATCCATGGACACCGTCGTGAACGTTCCCTAGAGCATAATGGAGCCGCCGCCAGCTTGTCTCCGTCCCGAAACATAGGTGTTATCGGCTGTTCCCATGGGAGACCTCGCATCCGCGCCGTCCCATTGGCATGAAGAAGGTATAGGGATTCGTCAAACCGTGCAACGATCCGACATTGTGCCAACGTCCAGTGCTGACTGTCGCGTGCCAATTTCGATCGTAGTTCTAGATGTCGGGATGTTAACATTGGCACATGCATGGGTAGTCGGCTGCTGAGGCCCGTAGTTAGGAGCTTTCAATGCACTGTGTCTTCAGACACATTTGTACTCTGCCTCGCATAAAAGCCTGATGTTAGTTCCGTCACAGCTCGGTGCCTGTCCCGTTTTACCAGTCTGTCCGTTTATGACGTCCGACATCTTTAATGAGGGCTGGCCGCACAACCCCACGACTTCTGGACGTGGTTTCAACTTGGTTTCGCTACGAGTTGAAGACACCACAGCCGGCCGCTGTGGCCGAGCGGTTCTAGCCGCTTCAGTCTGGAACGGCGCGACGGCTACCGTCGCAGGTTTGAATCCTGCCTCGGGCATGGATGTGTGTGATGTCCTTGAGTTAGTTAGGTTTAAGTAGTTCTAAGTTCTAGGGGACTGATGACCTCAGATGTTAAGTCCCATAGTGCTCAGAGCCATTTGAACCCATTTTTTGAAGACACCACAGCATTCCTCGAACTTCCGGCAAGTTCTGCAGTTTCCGAAATGCTTTTCCCGAACCGCTGGGGCATCACAATCTGAGTCAAACTCAGATACGCTGAAGCGCCAAAGAAACTGGTGTAGGTATGCATATTCAAATACAGAGATGTGGAAACAGGCAGAATACAGCGCTGTGGTCAGCAAAGCCTATGTAACGCAAGTGTCTGGCGCAGTTGTTAGATAGGTCACTGCTGCTACAATGGCAGGTTACCAAGATATAAGTGAGTTTGAACGTGGTGCTACAGTCGGCGCACGAACGATGGGACACAACATATCAGAGGTAGCGATGAAGTGGAGATTTTCCCAAACGACCATTTCACGGGTGTACCGTGGATATTAGGAATTCGGTAAAACATCATACCTCCGACATAGCTGCGGCCCGAAAAAGATCCTGCAAGAACGGGACCAACGATGACTGAATAGAATCATTTAACGTGACGCAAGTGCAACCCTTCCTAAAATTGCTGCAGATTTCAATGCTGGGCCATCAACAAGTGGCGGCGTGCGAACCATTCAACGAAACATCATCGATATGGGCTTTAGGAGCCGAAAACCCACTCTTGTACCCTTGATGAGTGCACAACACAAAGCTTTACGCATCGCCTGGGTCCGTCAACACCGACATTGGACTGTTGATGACTGGAAACATGTTGCCTGGTCGGACAAGGTCGTTTTAAATTTTATCGAGCGGATGGATGTGTACGGGTATGGAGGCAATCGCATGAATCCATAGACCCTACATGTTATCAGGGGACTGTTCATGCTGGTGGAAGGTCTGTAATGGTGTGAGGCGTGTGCAGTTGGTGTGATATGGGATCCCTGATACGTCTAGATACGACTCTGACAAGTGACACGTACGTAAGCATGCTGTCTGATCACCTGCATCCATTCACGTCCATTGTGCATTCCGACGGACTTGGGCAATTCCAGCAAGACAATACGACACCCCACACGTCCAGAATTGCTACAGAGTAGCTCTAGGAACACCCTTCTGAGTTTAAACACTTCCGCTAGCCACCAGACTCCCCAGACATGAACATTATTGAGCGTATCTTACATGCCTTGGAATGTGCTACTCAGAAGAGATCTCCACCACCTCGTACTCTTACGGATTTACGGACGGTCCTGCAGGATTCACAGTGTCAGTTCCTCCAGCACTACTTCAGACATCAGTCGAGTACATGCCACGTCGTATTGCGGCACTGCTGCGTGCTCGCGGGGGGCCCTACAGGATATTAGGTTGGTATACCAGCACCTAAACACGTATAGCACACTCACTGATACTACATCACCGTACGTGTTTCTGAGTAGCAATCATTCCCCGCTAGGTGACGCTGCTATCGCCCAGGTGGTTTTATATCGATAGTATGTTGGTAGTCATAATGTTCTCGCTGATGAGTGTACGGTAACTTTTTTTTTCGTTTCGAGAGGTTGGAAAATAGATGCTTGTTTGCTATCGTGGGACCCTTACTAATATGCAGGTTAGGTGTGAGAATGGCGACATTATGCAAGTGACACCCAAGTAGTTTTATATTGAACCTCCACAGGGTGTGTAACGCAATCTTATAATGACCCTGATGTAAATCCTACAAAGGGAGGCTAGCCTCTCTATAGTTTATTCATTGAATAAATTGGTTAAAGCTCTCCTCCAGAAATAGTGATGGGAAGGGATTGTTGTGAGTGCGACTTTTTAGCAGACAAATGCCGTTCTAAAAATTTACACTTATAATTATTTTATTTAAATGGAACACAAAATTTATCATGAAATTGTACAAGGAACAACCACGTATTTTAACGAACACCAAACACGTAAATAATCTTCACTTTATAGAGGTGTCGGCAATAAACTACAGCAAATGACACTGCGTGGAATGTAGTGTGCTTTCCTACTACGAGAAGGGGGAGCAAAGCGAACACGTAAAACGAATAACATCAATAAGCAGTACCACGGTACCACCTGAGGAGGCAAAGTAGTTCTATAGATGCCACCACTGAGAAACTTCAATTCGAATTTTGGGAGGCTGAAAAATCAACTGAAACGCTACAGGCAGGAGCTGTGTATATTACCGACAGTACGGTGGAAGGCGGCGTGCTGATGACGGCTGCTACTCGTACCCGGCTCCGCGGCCCGGGGATGGGCTCTGCCTTGGAGACCGATCGAAGCGCGAGTGCGAGGGAAAGTAAGTGTTTGTCCGGGGGCCTGGACAAGTGAAACCGCAAATGAAATTACTCTGCAGCAAGGGCGGCGAAGTACGCGACCGACTCCTGCGGCGGCGAGGAACCGCTCCTCAAATTCTCTTCCGCCTCCGCAGCCAGAGAGCGACCGCTCCGCTTGTGCCAGAACTCAGCCAGTCGTCGCCGACAAACAGAGCTTTTACCAATTTCGCCTTACAACAAATTCGTCTAGACTCCCACTAGCGTACTCCGTCAACCTAGGTGCCAATACCACTCCTCCTCGCCAATTCCCGATAGTGACAGAAAATGTGTGCTACTCTAACAGTCGAGCAGCCTGTCGCTGCGTTTTCCAGGACCATGTAAGAGGCAAATGTACACCAAGAAACTAAATAAAAGAAATAATACCTCGTTCACACTACATGATGGGGAAGAAAGTCAACCTGCTGTCATTTTATCTATTCCCTTCATAGGCAAGGTTTCTTACAGATTAGGCCGAATGCTTAAGAATCAAGGGTTTAAGGTCGCATTTTCAACCAGTAATAATCTGAAAAAAACTTTGGTCCATACACTGCAAGCATCACATGACAAACTATCTCGCTCTGGGGTTTATAAAATCACCTGTGTGGACAGCTCGAACTATTATATACGTCGAACAGGCGGAGCTATTGCTACTAGATATAAGGAGCACATTCCAACCAAAAGCGGTGACGGCACACGGGATTCCACCTTCGCCGAACACCTGATCCAAATGGCACATGCATCTAATCCCCTAACCAGCACTGGGCTACTTCTTCATGAGATTAAAGGTAGTAGATTAGACATCCTGGAGGAGATGGAGATTTTTAAACATCTTCAATTTGAGAAGGATAACCTCCTTAATGACCAACTTCAGTAGAGAAACAGCAATTTTTTTGAATGTTGTATGCCATTATTTAGAATATCATGACCAGATAATAGTTGATTCGCAGCAACCGAGAAGGGTAATCTCAGACAGCATGTGTATCTATCGTAGAAAAACTTCTAGCTTTCGTTCGAGTCTGTCGACGTTCGTATCCACATACGAGGCAGTTTGCGACTGTAATACTACCATAACCTACTGCACTGTATTCGCATGTGTTCAAATGGTTCAAATGGCTCTGAGCACTATGGGACTCAGCTTCTGAAGTCATTAGTCCCCTAGAACTTAGAACTAGTTAAACCTAACTAACCTAAGGACATCACACACATCCATGCCCGAGGCAGGATTCGAACCTGCGACAGTAGCGGCCTCGCGGTTCCAGACTGCAGCGCCTAGAGCCGCACGGCCACTTCGGCCGGCTTATTCGCATGTCTTCTAGAAAAATTATTTCCTTGGTGTCTATATTTTTATGCAAATTCCACATACATAGCTTCAAAGAACACATTGTCTTTTTTCCCATAATGCTCAGAGCCATTTGAACCACATTGTCTTTTTGAAAATAGTTACCGAGTCAGGTAGTGCAGCGGTCCATATTCCCTTCCAGTCATACAGATTTAGACTTCCCGTGAATTATCAAAATCCATTAACTCAAACGCCAGGATGGTTCCTCTGGAAAGGGCACAATCGATTTGCCTTCTCTAGCATTCCCCAGTTACAGCTTGTGCTTCGTATTAGTGATCTGTCGTTGACGGGGACCATAAACCCCAATTTTCTTTCCTTTTTCCGTAGTGATTGAAATTTCAAAAGACTTCCGTTTTTGCATAGCATGAAATTTGTTGCTGGTCTGAATACTTTTCGTTAATTATCAGACGAAACTATAGCACCTACCTGACAGTTTACTCGAAGGTGTAACCTATAAAGCCATGGCACTAACATCGTCTTGTAACCACTGGGTTATGTTCGTCAGTATAGTTCAGTGTGATATCACGAAATTTCTTCTCTACCATAATTACCATAATAACATGAAAATGTCGGCACGTCCTTTCTCAATTTTTTTCACAACAGTCTATATCGTCTTCACTACATGCGGTCAGCCCCAAAACATTTCATTTTCACGCCGCATTCACGACATGTATATTGTTTCAATGGCAATGAGGCCCTGGTTAATGCCATTATCGGATGGACATGTTTCTCCTTATCACAAAGCCACAACACAGCCATGAGATTCCTCAAGCCAGTATCATCGGCGTGTGCATTCGCGTAGGTCACTCACGGTTGAAAAGCAGTAGCAAAAAATACATTACTTACACAGTATATTTACACAGCGACCGAAGTCTATTTTAATTGACATCATGTTACTCTTATGTAAATATCGAAGATAAAGAAAAACATTTATTCATCTGATTTTCATTTATTAATGGAATCTGTGCCACGTATGGGTACTCAAGGTCTACGCAAACTATAAACGTTAGAGACTGGTAGCACCAAATGGCTGTCTCAATAATAAAGTTTTTAAACTGCGTTGGGCTGAAATAATAATATTTAAAGGAATCATTTTCAGCCAGGAGCACACCGAATAACAAAAATTTCCATTATCATTTAGAGCACGTTCATAATTGCAGGAAACATACGAATATCAAGCTTGCTGCACCTTCAGAGACCGTTTATCGAAATGACAAATGAGCAAAGCGAGCTGTGGAAACATGAGGATTCACAGCTGCCGAAATAATCTAAGACCATTCCATTGCGCGCCAGGTGAAGCTGGGGGTTTCTGGAGCTGCCTTGATGTAGCGCTAAACAGCCTGTACTAGTAAGTGACGGCCATACTACTGACATTTCGGATTTTGTTTCATGACAACATCCAAACTCATTCTGCTGTTACGCCTCAAGAAAATAAGTGAATTAGAAAGTGTAATTATCTAAGCCCGAACAGAACACCATTTCTGAAGCACACAGAGGTATAAACTAGAGCCAACCGCTAGGCATAAACATTTCGACATGGTTAGCCGGTCAACAATAGTGCGAAATCAACACTTCTGTTTCTGAGTGCGAGAGAGCTCAGCAAAAGAGAGTTAGACGAGTACAGACCAACCTGACACCATTACTCTTGTAACATAATGTAAGGAGCGCTAAGAAGGACGCAAGGAGTGGTTTTCCAGAGCAGTTAAGACACTGAAATTAATTGGTTAAGCAAATGTGACAGAATGGAAGGCTGCTGAAAACTTGTAAAAAGCAGAATCGATTCGGTCATCACAAATGATGTCAAAAAGCAGACCCTTTGCTCACCACCATAAGTACTCCACCTCGCTAGGATGAAGTCAGTCGATCAGTAGGATCGATGGCGTTCATGTAGTCCGCAGTCGATTCTCTGATCATTGTACTGTAACCCCTCGTGTATGAGATTGTTCCAGTAGCGGTCATCGTTTTTGATACAGCTATTTGCTCCTACCAGTCTCCAACGTTTATAGTTTGCATAAACTTTGAATACTCATACATGGCACCTATTCCATTAATAAATGATAATCAAATGAATAAAGTTTATCTTCTTCTTCAGTAGTTATATAAGAGTAAGACGATGGCAGTTACAACAGAATTTAGGCGCTGTGTAAATATACTGTGCAAATAATCTGTCGTCTGCTACTGCTTTTCTAGTCGGCAGTCGATTCTCTAATTATTATCCTGTAACATCTCGTGTATGATATTGTTCCAGTAGCTGTCATAATACTACAGCCTTACAAAATGACCATTGACCCATAGCTATGGCTGATGGACGCCAGCCTCCAGTACCAGCCGCCACTGATTGGTAGTACAGGGGCCTACCAATACCATTCCAGCCTGGGGCAGAAGCTACTCTAAGCTCCAACATCACTTGGGACATATGGCCAACCGAACTGGCAGGCCAGAATCGGCATTTAACACGACCGCACGCAGTCTGACATCTCGGTCCATCTGATCCCACAACACAGGCAGTGACTTAGGATGGACAGAGTACTCCCATGATGGCGCGTGAGACGCAACAGACAAGAGCTGTGGTCACTGACATCTCCGAGCAGAGCTTCGGTCAGTGCGTGCCTTCTACAACAAGGACGGCAACCCGCTTACAAGAAGTCACCGGCCTGGGCACAGAGCTGATGCAGCGAAATGTGGCAGCCTGAGCCGGCCACAGGGTTCAGCAGATTCTTCACCAGAAGACGCCGAGGATAAGGCGGCGGAGTGTATTCAAAGAAATACATGAAGTAATATTTAATCCTATTTTAATGCAATGGCGACGCTACACAGGTTCCTCAGCCTCCATCCTGACAAAAAGTATGTGTTTCCAGCATGATAGTGGGCGACCCCTACATTGCATAGGACACACGTACGTGCGATATTCTTTGGGCTATCAAATTTTGCTTCTCCTCACCACTCCACCTGTATTCTCCTGACGTGGCATCCAGTAACTTTTTCCTCCTTGCTCGGATGAAGAAATAATTGTGTGGCAGGTATTTCCAGAATGGTGAGGAGGTGATTTTTGACATGGAGCGTTTCCCCAACAGCCGAAGCGTACACTTATATAACTAAGGTCTCCACCAAGTTACCCACCGTTGAGGAAAATGAGTCCCTTTGAAGGCTTTAATACGTAAAAAAGGACTAACACAAACATCAAGTGCTGGCCGTTGTGGCCGAGCGGTTCTAGGCACTTCAGTCCGGAACCGCGCTGCTGCTACGGTCGTAGGTTCGAATCCTGCCTCGGGCATGAATATGTGTGATGTCCTTAGGTTAGTTAGGTTTAAGTAGTTCTAAGTCCAGGGGACTGATGACCTCAGATGTTAAGTCTTATAGTGCTCAGAGCCATTTGAACCAACCAAACATCAAGTTTCACAGTCGAGCTTGATTTTTTCGATGTGATAATTAAATTTTTATGACTACTTCTCGTATCCTGCTTGCCATAAAGGTATGAGATAGAGTCTCATAATAACGAGACAGTTGGAAAACGAGACAGATGAAAACAAGTAAGCAAGCTATGTATTATTTAAAAAGTAATCGCCATAACTTCTAATACAGTTTCCACTGTAAGACACGACAGTCTATTCCTTCATGGAAAAATATTTGTGGTTGCCCACAGAACCATGATCATACCCAAGCGTGCACCTCTTCACCTGAAGCAATTGGATGGCCATGGATGTTTCTCTTCAGGGCTCCAAAAATAGAAAATCGTGTCAAGAGAGATTAGGACTGCATGGAGGGCGTGTAAGGGCTTTCCAGCGAAATGTCTACAGTGTACTCTAAACAACCTTGGCAGCCTTCGAGTACTACCCGCCATATCCAGATGTTGTCAAGACTGTTTCGACTACTCTGCAAACGTTTTGCTGGGAACCCCTTACATATCCTCCATACAGTCCTGATCTCTCTCCATGTGGTTTCCATATTTTTGGAGGCCAGAAGGAAGACATTCGTGGCCGTCGATTCTCTTCGGATGGATAGATGCATGCCTGGGTACAGTCATGGTTCCGCACGCAACCGCAACCACTTTTCTACGAAGAAATTGACCGTCTTGTCTCACGGTGTATACATGCATTAACAGTTATGGCGATTACTTTTATAACCATAAACAGTTTGCTTACTTTTTTTCTATCTGTCTCATTTGATTCCCCCTTACACAACACACACTCAGGATTGCTGCCCCAAGGTCTCGGCTAAACAGGATCATTGTTGGCACACGAAGTCGTCTAGATTTGGCGTGACTACTATGCCATTGTTTCCGTACTGTCTCGGCGCAATTTAGTCGGCGCGGACACAAATGTAGTGTGTGAGTGGTTTCAGTAGGTTGCCGATGATACGACCGCTTCTAGCAGAATGTACAGCATACCCTTTGTATCAGATACTGATGCGAGGCTCGTGTCAGCTGTATGTAACTGTTGTATTTGTGATCCCGTACTGCCGGATTACTTAACCAGTTCTACTGTCTGGTACCTCGTACGCCGTCCGCTGCACACGTAGCTACTCACAAGGAGTTCGCTTACAACACAAAGTGGCAAGAGGTTGACAAAGTTACTTCCTGTGGTATTCAATGGAACACTGCACACCACACAGCGAGTCAGGAACCCATAGTTTGCAACCAGTTCCAGGCGACTAGCCAGTTCCGCAGGGATCAAGCGTTTTCTCGATGGCGAGTGAGCAAGTTGTCAATAACGAAGTTTTTTAGAGCCGTTGTAAGCGCACATTCAGTCGTTTTTGTTGTTCTGCTTTAAATTTTTTTACGCATTGTCCATTCTGAATAATCTCGTTAAGTAGTGTGATAAAAGGAACGCTAAAAACGGCAAAACAACAGGACAGAGAGCTGTTATTTTCATTGTACTTTAATCTCGATCGGATGGAATATCATGGTGAGCAATCTGTAGCCAGTGTTTCATTGCTAAAGCTCGAAATATTCCTGACTCAGAGTATCTTTTTATTTATTGGGTTTCGCTACGTGCCCATCCAGCCATCTCAACGCGAAATATGATTGCATAGTTTCTCTTGACAACGCAGAGTATACATTACTTTAATTCGTACGCTTGTACAAAGTTACATAGGCTTAACAAAGGACAGACTTCGAAGTAAAACATATTTTACATCTACTGTGTACGGAAACGAGTGAACAAGACGAAAACGTAACACAGGATACACAAGGTAGAACACTGCAAAAAAAATTACTCATAACACAATAAAAATGATAAAAAGCCGTTGGTAGACATTTGGGACATCTCCAATTCAGTCCATATTTATGACTATGTGAATAATAATAAAACGCTCATTTGTACGTCCTGTAAAAAGCTGCGAATAGATAATCGAATATTTGTGAGGAGTCGGCCGCAGTGGCCGAGGGGTTCTAGGCACTTCAGTCTGGAACCGCACTGCTGTTGTGGTCGCAGGTTCGAATCCTGCCTCGGCCATGAATGTGTGTGTTGTCCTTTGGTTAGTTAGGTTTAAGTAGTTCTAAGTCTACGGGACTGATGACCTCAGATGTTAACTTCCATAGTGCTTAGAGCCATTTGAACCAAATTGAACCATTTTTGAGGACATTGTGACACACATTTATAAACTGAGCGTTACACATCCTGCAGAGTAGCACGTCGAAATAGTCAGTTAATTGTGCTTTGGTCTTCTCTGGCATTATAAAGACCAAGTGCGTTAGATTAACGGCGCAGGGAGCTATATCAGGATGTTGGCATAGTTAACGAACTCCTTTAGTATTTTATACGTTGCTGCATTCTTGGATGCTAATAGGGTCTAGAGGCTGCTTGGAAACGATCAGTGGTGGCACTTAGGTTGAGCCAATAGAGGTGTTTGCTGAACTTTCAAAGAGTGAATTTCAGCTGTGGTATAACTCTCACGAAGCTCCTCGATGTTTGTGTCTTATTATAACACTGCATTCTTGACATCGCGGCGTGAATTAGTGGGCAATGAGTGCCTTTGATTTTTAGATGCCCTCTATCCAGTCCGATGTCAACCGTTATCTGAGCATGTGTATCATATCTATGAGAGGGACTTTCTCATATTCATTAGGTTCATTGGAGATGCTTGCTTTGCTGAGATGTCCACATTTCATTTACAGGTGTCCCACAGTGACCTTTCATTCATACCATCACGATTTTGCGATAGTTCTTCTGTACCCGAAACACAACATCGACAAGTGCTGGAACTGTGGGTTAGGTACAACTATTACGATGGTTTATTTCAGTTTGGGTACTGATATATTGTCAGAGATTATGACTATTGTGTCTGATGTGATTGTCTGTGCGCTGCCTCACAATTCCACACAGCGTAACCAGTTTCGATCGGACACCCGAGCCGCTAAAACATGCACTTCAAGGTCACTCCACAATGGCCCTAAAGTTGG
The DNA here is from genome assembly GCF_021461395.2 of Schistocerca americana. NCBI lineage: Eukaryota > Metazoa > Arthropoda > Insecta > Orthoptera > Acrididae > Schistocerca > Schistocerca americana. Next base: position 296,292,298 of record NC_060121.1, on the reverse strand, counting down.
AAATATGACTGGGAAACAACTATTATAAGGAAAGGAGCGTTACTTCAAGACTTGCAGCATGCTGAAGTAAACAGTGTGAAACAAAACCCCTATGGAGAAAACTGTGTTTCAAAGTACGCCTGGAAAGGAATAAAAGCCAATACATATTTGATTCGTTCCACACCGATGCAGTTCGTCTGACATTTACGGATATTAGAGCAGGAAAGAACATCGACATTAGCGAAGTTCTTCAAAAGGATGTGAAATTTTCTCAGCGGTGGAAACGTTATTTAAAATTGTATTAAAAAGTATGGGCTTCCGCTTTAAAAGTTAGACACACGATAACTGATACTCAAATAAGCTCACGTCGTTGGGGCTCGTAGTACGAGGTGCATTCAAGTTCTAAGGCCTCCGATTTTTTTTCTAATTAACTACGCACCCGAAATCGATGAAACTGGCGTTACTTCTCGACGTAATCGCCCTGCAGACATACACATTTTTCACAACGCTGACGCCATGATTCCATGGCAGCGGCGAAGGCTTCTTTAGGAGTCTGTTTTGACCACTGGAAAATCGCTGAGGCAATAGCAGCACGGCTGGTGAATGTGCGGCCACGGAGAGTGTCTTTCATTGTTGGAAAAAGCCAAAAGTCACTAGCAGCCAGGTCAGGTGAGTAGGGAGCATGAGGAATCCCTTCAAAGTTGTTATCACGAAGAAACTGTTGCGTAACGTTTGCTCGATGTGCGGGTGCATTATCTTGGTGAAACAGCACACGCGCAGCCCTTCCCGGACGTTTTTGTTGCAGTGCAGGAAGGAATTTGTTCTTCAAAACATTTTCGTAGAATGCACCTGTTACCGTAGTGCCCCTTGGAACTCATTGGATAAGGATTACGCACTCGCTGTCCCAGAACATGGACACCATCATTTTTTCAGCACTGGCGGTTACCCGAAATTTTTTTAGTGGCGGTGAATCTGTGTGCTTCCATTGAGCTGACTGGCGCTTTGTTTCTGGATTGAAAAATGGCATCCACGTCTCATCCATTGTCACAACCGACGAAAAGAAAGTCCCATTCATGCTGTCGTTGCGTGTCAACATTGCTTGGCAACATGCCACACAGGCAGCCATGTGGTCGTCCGTCAGCATTCGTGGCACCCACCTGGATGACACTTTTCGCATTTTCAGGTCGTCATGCAGGATTGTGTGCACAGAACCCACAGAAATGCCAACTTTGGAGGCGATCTGTTCAACAGTCATTCGGTGATCCCCCAAAACAATTCTCTCCACTTTCTCGATCATGTCGTCAGACCGGCTTGTGCGAGCCCGAGGTTATTTCGGTTTGTTGTCACACGATGTTCTGCCTTCATTAAACTGTCGCACCCACGAACGCACTTTCGACACATCCATAACTTCATCACCACATGTCTCCTTCAACTGTCGATGAATTTCAATTGATTTCACACCATGCAAATTCAGAAAACGAATGATTGCACGCTGTTCAAGTAAGGAAAACGTCGCTATTTTAAGTATTTAAAACAGTTCTCATTCTCGCCGCTGGCGGTAAAATTCCATCTGCCGTACTGTGCTGCCATCTATGGGACGTATTGACAATGAACGCGGCCTCATTTTAAAACAATGCGCATGTATCTATCTCTTTCCAGTCCGGAGAAAAAAAATCGGAGGCCTTAGAACTTGAATGCACCTCGTATTTTCTTATATAAAACTGTAGGAAAGGATGTAAATTCACTTTGTGGTTAGATGAGACCTGGGTTAACGCTGGAGAATCAGTCGATAAATGCCGAACATAAGATTGAATAGCAGCGGTCATCAGTCAATGGGAAGAAGATCCTAATTAACTGTGGTCCATGCAGATTCATCATACTGTTCCATGCGTGAAGGACTTTCAGTTTTTCGATGGAGAAAAACCGGAGACTATCCTGAAGATATGGAGCAGCCACGATTTCTGCAGTAGTAATTTGTTGCTCCAGTTTAGTGTTCCGACAGTATTTGTAATGGGTAATGCACCTCACCACTCTGTGATTTTAGACAAAACAACAACTAGTGACCGCAAAGAAACTATGGTTGTAGAGACACTGTCATGGAAATGAGCATGATAAAGTGTTACGGCGTAAAGTCAGCACCGGCATGCCTGTCGAGGACGACAGAGAAGAGACGGCTGTGAGAAGAGATCAGCCAATCGCACGCTGACCGAACCTCCCTCCAGGACGACAACGTGAAAGCAGCGGCCCCTACGTGAAGAGGACCTAAGCGCCGCGCCCGGTTGGTGGTGGCCACATCGACAGCAGCTTCAACGTTAGCCGCTTTGTTAGTCGACACATCGTAGCCTATACCATTAGTACACTCTACGTAGCACAGGTTTGTGTTTTTCCTATTCTGAAGAAGACTGATTATTTTGTATGTCGCCCTTTCCTTGAGACACATATCAAAGTTAAGTATTTGTAATCGTCGTTTTAATAAAACTCATTAATATAAGTTGTTTGGTTGCTTGTCTGGCGAACCGAGTATGCGGAATTTCTAGACACAATATAAAGCTGTTGTTATACTCACTTGTAAGGCAAAATACACTACTGGCCATTAAAATTGCTACACCACGAAGATGACGTGCTACAGACGCGAAATTTAACCGACAGGAAGAAGATGCTGTGATATGCAAATGATTAGCTTTTCAGACCATTCACACAAGGTTGGCGCCGGCGGCGACATCTACAACATGTTGACATGACGAAAGTTTCCAACCGATTTCTCATACACAAACAGCAGTTGCCCGGCGTTGCCTCGCGAGACGTTGTTGTGATGCCTCGTGTAAGGAGGAGAAATGTGTATCTTCATGTTGCCGACTTTGATAAAAGTCGGATTGTAGCCTATCGCGATTGCCGTTTATCGTATCGTGACATTGCTGCTCGCGTTGGTGAGATCCAATGACTGTTAGCAGAATATGGAATCGGTGGGTTCACGAGGGTAATACGGCATCTAATCCGCATGGTTGTAACGGATCGTGCAGCCACGTCTCGATCCCTGAGTCAACAGATGGGGACGTTTGCAAGACAACAACCATCTGCACGAACAGTTCGACGACGTTTGCAGCAGCATGGACTATCATCTCGGAGACCATGGCTGCGGTTACCCTTGACGCTGTATCACAGACAGGAGCGCCTGCGATGTTCTGTTTACAGCATCATGATGGTCGCATCCGTGTGTGGCGACATCGCGGTGAACGCACATTGGAAGCGTGTATTCGTCATCGCCACACTGGCGTATCCCCCGGTTTGATGGTATGGGGTGCCATTGGTTACACGTCTCGGTAACCTCTTGTTCTCATTGACTGCACTTTGAACAGTGGACGTTACGTTTCAGATGTGTTACGACCCGTGGCTCTACCCTTCATTCGATCCCTGCGAAACCCTACATTTCAGCAGGATAATACACGACCGCATGTTGCAGGTCCTGTACGGGCCTTTCTGGATACAGAAAATGTTCGACTGCTGCCCTGGCCAGCACATTCTCCAGATCTCTCGCGAATTGAGAACATCTGGCCAATGGTGGCCGAGCAGCTGGCTCGTCACAATACGCCAGTCACTACTTTTGATGAACTGTGGTATCGTGTTGAAGCTGCATGGGCAGCTGTACCTGTACGCGCCATCCAAGATCTGTTTGACTCAATTCCCAGGCGTGTCAAGGCCGTTATTACGGCCAGAGGTGGTTGTTCTGGGTACTGATTTCTCAGGATCCATGCACCCAAATTGCGTGAAAATGTAATCACATGTCAGTTCTAGTATAATATATTTGTTCAATGAATACCCTTTTATCATCTGCATCTCTTCTTGGTGTAGCCATTTTAATGGCCAGTGGTGTAAGCCTGAGACGCCTACATAGGCTGTACATGAAATTGCAAGGAAACAATCACATGGTAATTAGGCCGCCTGATCACTGCCATTTTAACCCATCTGAATTGGTTTAGAATGATGTCAAGGCTTACATTCGAAATAACAATAAGACTTTTACAATAACAGAAGGTAAAAGACTGCTACGTGAAGGTCTTGCTACGGTAGACGCCAGCTCTTAGAGGTAGAAAGTAGACCACGCTCGTGAACTCACAAAGCACTGATTGTAGACGGAATTATAAATGAGAACGAACAATTAATGATTTCTCGTGATGATGACGATGAAGACGGTTTTGGCTCCAGTTCCAATGGTAGATGAGAGCTGGATGGAACCGCACCACTGACATCGTAAATTGGTGCGTGTAAATGTATACAGAATTCTCTCTCTCTCTCTCTCTCTCTCTCTCTCTCTCTCTCTCTCTCTCTCTCTCTCTCTCTCTCTCTCCAACCAAGTAGGCTAGGCGCCCTTTGCTTTATTTCTTTCCACTATTGTGGACAGCGTGTTCTTTGGTATGCTTAGGTTCACATTACTGTACGACGTCTTATATGCAGCTGCTACGGTAACTATTCGGAACGTTTTCTCATAGACACTGTCATTAACTTCGGGTGTTGTTTTTTTCCCAGTTTCATATACTATCAATACGATTTTTCTCCGTCGTTGTTCTCTCCATTGTTACAAAAAACGTAGTTTGTTATACTTACGCATACATTATTATGCGACAGATTATATATACGTTGATTGTAGCTTACATTTATCAAACGTATTTCAGAGCTGTGGGTGTTTACTGTGGCAGCTATTGCTAGTACATGCGAGCTCTCAACTAAAATGTTTTACTGGTCTGGGCACAGAAAAAATTCCTGCGTCATCGCAACATTTCATTAACACAGTACAGTGGTACGATTCGAAATTGAGTACGTTGAATCATTGTTCATTCGTTTCGCTACATCGACATGCCTGCGATCCAGTTCACAACACAATTCGGAGGATTTCATAACTGACCGAAACGTCGGTATCTTTATTCATCCCTCTCATGCATTCCATACTGTTACTGGTTAAGAGGACAAATACATGAGTGAATCAGCTAACACCTTTAAAACGTTTGTTGGAGGCTTCCGATCATGTGGAGTTCTTATAGCCTTTATATCGGACATTATCATTCCTCTTTTTTATTTTCATTTACAGTGAGTCCAGTTTTTGCTCCTTCTGCTTCCGTCACTAAGTGCATCCGTTTAGGGGTGTTTTACCTCAAAATATTTTTGCTCCCTGCTACGATGAAACCAACAGCGGTTTCTTCTCGTGCAAAGTACTATTAAAATGAAATAAATGCGCAAACTATAACCAAACATGTGTATAAGAAAAAGCTTATCGTAACTCTTTATTTCACTCCCTTTCAGCTCGTAGAGGTGAGGCAATATATTTGTCTCAATGAGAAAAAATTAATAAATAAAAAAAGGAAGTACTTATAAGGTTCCTTTAATTTACGTCTATGGTCACAATCTTTTCTGATTGACAGATTACCGGTTTCGGTCTTTAATGACCATCATCAAATCTGTCTCATAAAATCAAAGTCCTAATGCACTGCAGCCATAGTGGCATTGTCAAATGTTAAATGCGGAATCAGCACCAGCATCGTCAAATACATATAAATCACATCAAACGCATGTGATGTCACTATGGCTGCAGTGCATTAGGACTTTGATTTTATGAGACAGATCTGATGATGGTCATTAAAGACAGAAACCGGTAATCTGTTAAACAGAAAAGATTGTGACCATAGACGTAAATTAAAGGAAACTTATTAAATATACGGGTCACCGTGTTTTTTCGCGACGATGTCGCAGCTTGTGGAAGCACTTAAGCAACATGAAACCTTAACTTGGTACTGTATACAGGGTGTTCCTGGAGGAATGGTCAACGTTCAAGAATACGGTACGAACGATTATTCGAAGCAAAAAAGTGTAGCAAACATGGACACCAAAATGCAATCCTTAAGAGCTACGAGTACTTCATTATCTTCAGTACTATGAAACAAATCTCTTTTGCTGAAAAATCTTTGCTATCCATATTCTGAGAGGTGGTATTATGGATCAAAGCAAGAAGAGGTATAGGCACTTCCTAACCTCCGAGACTGTGAAACACATTTCTTGTACTGAAGACGTGATCATAGCTCTAAAGGTATTCATTTTAGATTCCATGTTTATTAGACTTTTTTGCTTCGAATGATCGTTTCTATCATACCCCTGAAAGTTGGCCGTTCATCCTGGGACAACCTGTATATGACGTAAAGCGACAGTTCCATACCAAGGGGTGATCAACGTCCTATGCTCCGAAATAACGTAATTTCTCATGTTCGTATTCGTGTGGTTTTGTGTTGAAGCAAGGAAATACTATTTTTTTTAATGTATCGATGAACGTTGTTCGTTATTTGATTCGTGCGCAGCAACGATGTAAGAGCACACCTTTTTCTGGGTTGAATCTCTATTCAAGGTCCAACAAGCGGCACCCCCTGTTCTCTACGCTAGCACGTGTTCGTTGCAGTTCCCCCGTGTTGAAAGAAGCGCCGTGTACGGAATTGCGTTGCCATCCAGTCGGTAAACAATCAGTGATTTAAAGCACCTTCCACATCCGTTCCTTGTAAGTAGCTCTCTTTGTGGACCGTGTCAACTATCCTTCAACACGAGACATCTGCGGTTTATCGTAGTACTTCAGTCGCAGAAGACTGGTTCAAATCGAACTCAACAACATGATCTCAAGACACTGATACTCTTTTAGCAGTTTCACGAAAAAAGTAGGACACTTCATGGGTTAATCACTCTAGTAAAGCAACGCAAAACGGAAGTGTGTTCTTAAATTCAATGACGTGCATATGAAAAGCAAAGAACAATAATCTAAAAATGTATATTAGCTATCGTGATGGCGTAGCAATACACAAGTGAGAGTTTGTAATGGGACACCCTCTTCTAACAACCTCTTTTTTTTTATAGAAGTAACCGGGACCAGGATTAATCTCGAATATTGTATAGGTGAGCATTATCTCGGGCGTTTTACTGAAAGAATTTCATGTGATTTTATATGCAAAGTATCATATGTCAGGCTAAAATTTATAAAAAAGAAATTAATTTGTTACAATCGTTACATACTAAATCTGCATGTGCGGTTAAAATTACTCTTCTTTTAAAAATATTTGAAATTACGAAATACCTGGCATACTTAAAATTCAAATTATTAATTTCACAATCTAGTGCCAATTATTAAATTTGTTTCTGGATTCATTTATAAAATAATGATATAACCTGGCAAAGATTCTTCTTTTGTCAAGTAAGTATGTAAATTCTTTTGTTTTGTAAACTCTTCGGAATGTGTTAGTACAGCAGAATGAGTTAGTTGTGGTGGGCATGCCTCTGATGGAATCAGACGTGCTTCTAATTTTGTCAATAACAATTTAATTTGCGGTGTTATAGAAGTGGAAATTGTAAAGACGGCGTGATACTGAAAAATGTAACAAAAAATAAAATTCAAGAGTAAAACAGGGAAATCTCCAATCATTATCTAGTCATTTGGAACCCACTGAGTCAAAATTTCAGCCTCAAGAATCTACCGCTAGACGCGAGAACTGCAGCCAACAACAAGAGAAAGTGAAGATGAGTAAAAAGTTTTTCTTTTATATAGTACGCCTCTCGAAGCTATCTAAACTTTTGCAGAGACAGAGAAATTTAATGGTTATTTGTGCGAGGGTATGATAACAAGTTGCCTAAGTAACAACGCTTAACTATAGCTTTTATTACTTTATTAGGGATAGTATGCGTCTACCTGTCAACGTAGAAACGTAGACCAAAAACACCTTAATGAGATCACCTTAATAACAATTTATAGCACACTATTTATTGTATGGTATATTTTGGCGATGGTTCTTTGTTATGATACGATGGTGGAAATTGCTGAAATAAGTTTGGAACGAAAATTAAATAATGAACTAATTTCTGCTCATCACCAAATTGTGTGCCTAAATTCACGCCGGCCCGTGTGACCGAGCGGTTCTAGGCGCTTCAGTCTGGAATCGCGCGATCGCTACGGTCGCAGGTTCGAATCCTGCCTCGGGAATGGATGTGTGTGACGTCCTTAGGTTAGTTAAGTTTAAGCAGTTCTAAGTTCTAGGGGACTGATGACTGATGATCCCATAGTGCTCAGAGCCATTTTTTTGAACCTAAATTCACTGTGCAACGCAATTACAGGGTCACTTTTTTGAAAATACAAACTGGTCTACCATTGCAGCACAGAAGTTTGAAATTTGGTCATTAGGTGCCTCAAACGTTCTCTGTAATGATGCAAAAACGCCGCCCTGCGACGTGACCCTCGGGCTCGCCGAAGCTTCAAACAGCAGATCTCAGATATTAATATGAAGTGTAAGATGGGTCAATGATGTCAAATTTGTACCATATTTCACCAGACTTTCGCGTAACAGCACTGTGGACGTCTCGCAACCCCTCTTATCTACATTCCACCTCTTCTTGTGGTGTCCCTGCGATGGAGAATTGAAATCGCGGAGTGTCCTTATTGGTAGCCGAGGAAAACATTACAGATGCACCGCCGCTCAAAATCAAACGAAAAAGCCTCATTGGTTGACATTAATGGCGGTCAATGAAATGACTCATTCCTTTTGGGTTCGATTCCCACGCATTTCGTGGTCGTAAATTAGTTCGAAGTGCGGTAAGCAACAGGAACTAGGCGATGTTCTTGACATCGCTGACACGCCGCCCCCCACCCCCCTCTGGACGAAATGCTTCTCTAAGAACGTTGGTGTAGTCTGATCACAATTTTTTGCCCTGATGTATAGGATGGAACTACCAAGGACCGCTGAAATCTATTCCACGAAATCTGAACGTGATGTGAAGCAGCTAAGGGTGTTTAAGCTTTATTAGCCCTCCTGTTGCCTTCGCTTCTGTGGTGTGATCATTGGGAGTGGAGGGGTAAATTGTCCGTGTAAGACTGCTCCCCTCCCCCACTCCTGTGTCCCACCCATTTTCGCATTGCCATCGGTGGTACCAGTGCACCTTTTGCTGAGCACTTTAAAAATATACCTGTAGAGAGACAACCTTTGATCGATTTCTAGGCCCCTGCAGGAAGGCAACCTCTTAACTACCTTCAACTGAGTGGCGCTGCGTTTCTGTTCTAGCACTTGCTTGTGGACATGCTTACTGTGAGTCCTTCTTGCAGAGTAATCCTCACATTCGTAGAGGGGTTCTGTCATAGCATGCTGGCACAGATGATGGGCGGATAACTTGTGGCAGCTTACCTGAAACAATCGGAAATAAAAATGTTAGGTGGCAATGGAGCATTGCTTCTTTGTACAAAATTTTATTTCATTAGTGATTAATATTACGGTGGATTCTACAATCTTACCATAAATAAAACGTTACTTTACTGGATAACATATGTTATATGGATGGTAACATCTCCTGTGAGGTGTACATGAGGAAACACCAAGATATCAAAGTTAACTTTGGTGGAAGAAAATGTAAACGAACGTACATCACCATAATAATAATATTCATTTTCACACACCGCGTATTCCATTCACTCCCATACAATATTCCCCATCTTCTTCCATCTACTACCTGCCTCTTTAAGCGTCCTGAAACACTCAAATCATACTGCCTACGTATATCAATGGCCACGTTTTTGCTATGTATGAACCACCATCAGGCCTCTGATACTTCATTTTCCAAACAATCTAGTCACATAATTGACCTTAGGCTACGGCCTGAGTGGAGCGTGGCAGGGAGCGGGCAGAACGCTCGAAGACGTCAGAACGCAAGCCGACACTGCAGTGTTCTGGGTAGCAGTTCTTTCTTCAGCGATGTGTAGTAACGCTCTGCAGAGATCAAAGAATAGAGTTGGACACATTGCTATCCAAATTGTTACTACAAGGAAATTCTTTTCTGACAGTAGATTTATTCATGGTATGGGAAGATAAAAGTGTACGGGTGAAAGTGAAACAGATAGAATCGTTTCGAGAGCTAAATACATTGTATAAGAGTTTGCAATCAGATGCTATATATTTCATGAGAGCACGAAAATGTCTGCGTCTACATTTATTATATTTTGAAGAGGATCAATGCACGCTTGAGAATGCCCTAGACCAATTTTCCTTCAATTTTATCGCCAGAAAAAAAATTATTATTACCCTGATATAAGTAACAGTGAATTCAACATTTTTTTTATTTTATTTTAAACGAAAATAGTGCTACGAAATTTTAACAATTGCATGTAACACCACCAGTGGTAAGAAATGTCTGTGACATGTCTGCGAGTAACTTTCGTCAGAATAGAGTCACACGATAAAAGTATTCACTTGCCATCACTATTAACCTTCGCTATCACACTTCATATCTTACTTCCAGTAAATCTCTTTTTGTACGGAGAACGACTAGATCGCCAAATTTATGGCCTTTCTGGTACCGCTGTCATTATTTCAGCAGAAGGACATAACTAGCCACTCGCTGTTCGCTCGAGAAACGCAAACCGGTTTGTGTTGCACGCCCGCGCTCCGCTGGGCGCCGTTACGGCCAGTTACACGCACCTCCCGAAACGCTTGCCGCCAGGACACTTACGAAGTGTCAAATAGCTTTGTGTTGCACGCTGCGGGACAAACAGCGTCTAATATCGCACGCCCCACTCCACTCAGACCACGAAATTAGTATCACTTACTTTTCACAATGTTTGTAGACCGACGTCGGCCAGTCAGGTCATATTTTTCATCAATTGTCTCCACCATTCCCTCTCTTTAACAGGTCTGAAGATCCTCCTCAGTATCCGTCTGTTGATATCGAATTTAGTTCTATGTTCTGCATAGCTGGGCTTCAGATTTCAGTGAGCTTCACACAAAAAGATATCCTCTTTTTTATATAATCCTATACATCGATGTCCGATTCATTGATCGTCGTACGTTTGCAAAACACTTGACTTTTGACCGAGAGATCAGAGCATCCAAACTTTGAAGAATGGCTTAAATATCCTTAACCACTCTTCCAGCAAAGAGCATTCAGTCCACATCAGCTAAATTTGCTAATGTGCATTTTACTATATACTGTGATTTATAAGAGTTAAAAATCATATGTCAGTACTACAGTAGACGGACACAGCCATGTGCACAAGGTGCTTTTTGATTGTAAATGTTTTGTTTCTGAAAAACCCTTGTATAGTTTGCTACATTTTATCCACTTATATGACAAGTTGGCATGAGGTTCCAACTCACGATGAATAATTTTTGAATACCATAAGATGACAGCACCGTCTGTCGAAACCAGTTGTCGAAAATAAAAAAGTATTTATGCGACCTTGATTGCAGAAATTTTTTTACGAAGTAAAACAGGTTACTCCTACATATTTCTCAACAAGAAAAATCCAATTTCTATTCCTTAGATGTGCCACTTTTCAAAATAATTATCGCAATATATCTTTGAAAGTATGTTACATTGAGTAAGATATGCTGTAAATCTATCTTTAGTAGTATATTACTTGTAGTGGTCTCGTTGTGTATTTTCTCAGAACAAAATGAAATGGGAAAAAGTTAACTGACCAGTTTAGTTCTTCTAGTAAGTTCCACATCATTCAGTTTGGTCCTACAATATTACATGTGGTTCTACAGAGCTGTTGCCGATTGAACTTGGACTTAAATGTATCAACAGTTACACCGGATAACCCGACCAGTCTGAATTCTACACTTACGTTTGCCATTTTCAATTAATTTTACTTCTCATCCCATTATCACCTTCCAGCCCCACTATCATTTTGTTCTATTACTAAGTGATTTGTGTACCTGGTTTCGTTCCTCATATTACTCACTCCCACAGCCACCAAATGTGTATCAGGTTTGGCTGGGATTTCTCTATGTGTTCAATAGTCCCCTCTCCCCTCTCTCATCATCCATCCCCGCACAACCCTACGCAAGGTGGTGGTGCTTTTCCTTCCACAGTGTAAATTTTCATATTCTAAATCACGAAAGTACCAAATTTGGTAAAACAACGAAGCAGACAGTCCGAAAATTGCCCGTTCATACAGTCACCCAGTGTTACTTTCGTCCGAGCTCGAGTAATTGTTGTCTGCAGCTCGTGCTCTAGTGGCTAGCGTTGCTGTCTTCTCTAGATCACGGGGTCCTGGGTACGATTCCCGGCTAGGTTGGGTATTTTCTCTGACCTGGGACTGTGTGTTGTACTCATCATATCACCACCACCACCACCACCAACCACCCACCACCAACCACCCACCACCAACCACCCACCACCAACCACCACCATCATTCATGACTGTGGCTAGATTGGACTGTGAAAAAATTGGGACTTTATACGGACGATGATGGCCGCACAGCTGAGCGCCCCACAAACAAAACATCATCCTCATCATCAAGTAACTGTTCATTGTCTACGCTTTCCGTGACTGTTTATGGCTTACCCCTGCGTGAAATGCACCGAATACGCCCACGGAGGTCACTTCCCGATATGCGTTTCCACTTTTCAGCGAGGACCTGCGAGACTTCTTGGAACTTGGAATATATGTGGAGGAGCACAAGGACGACGAACTCGTTTGTCAAGCATGTTTCACACATTTTGGATGGAACTGCAGTCGGGTTCCAACGCGAGTCATTGCTAGTTGTGCCTACTACGTGGGCCCTGGAATAATCTTGCATTAGAAGGAGCATCATATAGTTTAACCAAAATTTGATCTAACATGATATCATTGATATAGCAATTTTGTCAAGGCGACCTGAGGCACTGGCAAGATCTGTACGGTTACGGATACGGATATCATGCCACAGCATCGCAGAACGTTTCTCGTTTCAGCCAATGTGCTGGACGATATCTGGTGTTTACTACACATCTATACAACTTCCTACATTCACATGCCAACTATCTGGCATTGTGGGACATCCCTAATTGTTTGTGAAAACTCAGGACTAGAACGGCACGTGTCAACAGAGAGAGGAACGTGTCTTTTGGTACTTCAAGCCAGGCTCACACAGGACTCGGATTCCGCGTCGAGTCGTGTGGACAGTGCCACTACCGAGGCTGCAAGTCTGAGTTCTGTCTGTGCTGCCGTAGCAACTGCACCAGAACATACATTCAGAAGCGAATTGGTAAGAATCTCGGTCAATAAATAATGAAACATTTTATGTTTGTCAAAGAAGGATGGTTTTATTCATGATTTAAATGCAGCATATTGCTCACAATTCTTTGGCAACAAAATCTCCGTTCAGTTCTACGGCCTTGCGCCACAGTATTTTGAGAGCCTGTACGCAGTCATGGTACCGCTCTGCTGGTCTCGTCCAAATTCTTGCTGCATCAGGAACTTCCGCACCATTACTGTAGTGTTTCCCCTGCACTCCGTCATCCAGTGGGTCGAAGAGATGTAACACAGAACTTGTGATATGCGTGCTGTCGGCGGTTGAGGAAGAGCAGTCCATCGAAGTTTTGTGATCTCCTCTGGGTGTGCAGACTACATGGATGTGGTCTTGTGTTGTTATGGAGGAAAAGGAATAAAGCGGCAGAACTAAACTTTGTCTCTTTCTAATAATTATAGGGAAACCTTTAATTTCAGACTGATTCATTTCTATCGGACTACTGTGATACGTGACTCCACAACAAAAAGGAATGACGTCTTCAATCCGAAAGTGTCACACTAGCTTATTCTACAGATGGAGTTTCGTAGAGGTTCAGATTTGCAACACTGTTTACTGTAACGAATTTCAGTTACTGAAACATGTGAAATCTGCAAACACTGTGCTACATAGTATCCTATTCCCTTATATAGTCATTAAATAACTAAAAGTGGAAGGTACAAAATATCTATTTCGCTTTTTTAGAAAATGAACATCATGCTTTTAAAACAGTTTCAGCAAGCTCAATGTGACCTACTGATTCATTCTAAAGAAGAGACTAGTTCTTCAACATAGACTTTCACTTGTTAGAGGATCGTATGTGTGTTCAATTACGATAATAAAGGCAATATTCGAAAAAAACCGACCAGGGGATAAAGCCATAAATCAAAAACGAAAAACAGTGCCTAACTCGTTAACCGAAAAAAGTTAACTTATTTTCGCATAGCAGTCAAGCTTATCAAGTAACATAATGCGTCAAAGAATTATTCTTTTGGGACCACTTTTGAAGGCATTAGTTTTTTAAACCCCGTTAGTAATACCGGAATTCGGTTACGGTAACTGGAGTGCGTGCCTTGCGCGCCGTTTGAGTGGCAGTGGAGAAAATTAAGACCAAACGAAACGCGGAGAGCGAATTATGAGGGAGAATAAAAAGAAAGAGGAGGAGAAGAAGAAACGAAACAGGGCACTATAATGAAAATGTTGTGGGGATATGACAACGTCCATGCTGGAATGGTAACACCGGTTCTCGTCAAACCACCGAAGTTAAGCGCTGTCGGGCTTGGCTGGTACTTGGATGGGTGACCGTCCGGTCTGCGAAGCTCTATTGGCAAAGCAGGGTGCAGTCAGACACTGTGCAGCAAATTTACGAGCTACTTGACTGAGAGGTAGCTGCTCCGGTCCCGAAAACAGTCAACGACCGCGAGGGCGGCGTGCTGACCACATGCCCCTCTATATCCGCATCCAGTGACGCCTATCGACTGAGGATGACACGGAGGTTGCTCAGTACCGTTGGGTCATTCGATACTTGTTCGGACAGAGTTTAGTTTAATTTTAATTGCGATGTATGAAAGGAAGTCATGAGGAGATACGAACTGGGCTGTTTTTAGCAAGAGTTCGTTGTAAGACCTACCTGTCTCTGCTAGAAAGACGCTTGTTTCTTGTTTCCGGCTACTAGATGAAGCTACTCTCGTCATGTCAGTTAAGCCAATGCTAAGAAAAGTGTATCGAGTATATTTTGCGTTTGTTGCGTCTTTGCACTGATCGATAGCGAAACAAGGAAAAAGAAATAACATTATCACAAGCAGTGTGACTTTGGATTGCATGTTTTTTGGTGCTTAGACCTGTGTCATACAAAACAAAATGCTGAAATTTTTACCCTTCTTTTGCAAGGACGAATTAATCTCAGTAAATCAATAAACAGACTAAGCCATGTATGAATCTAGCAAGGGCCAGTGGAGGGCAGTTCCCCTCTGCTCCCCCCTCCCTCAAAAAAACCTTAACGAACCAAACTTGGGTCATGGTCCGACAGACAGTCATGTATCGGGGTAGCGTCAGTTTGAAGGAAACCTTAACACACAATGGATATCGACTAGTAGCAAGTGTAACCAGTACCATTTGACGTGAAATAACAGGACTTCTCTTCTTTCGCCGTGAGATAACATGGTTCATACACAAGAACAAGTACTCCCCCTGTATGCTGGGCGAATCTATCACTCTCTGCCAAAGGGGTGACCGCCTCGATTACCTGTCGCCTGCTGCTGTGTGTGCTTCGTCCGACAGGAACGGCCACTTCACTTGTTTATTCGATGATTTTTCTTCCAGAATTCTAATCATACACTACTGATGTCGAACACCTGCAGTTGTCAAATAATTAGTCCTACAGATATAACTTTCTAATGCGATCGTTTGCAGACTCGCTAGCTTAGAAGTTGTATCAGATAAGCGTTTGTACGAATGATTGAACTGAACTGTGACGCTTTATTTACCCTCTACCGAGACACAAGGGCCGAACAGGCCACTGAATGTGCGCATGGGGCCTGCACAAATGGCATAGGCACCCCAACCCATCCTGACAGGAGCACTGAACCGGACTACTAAGCATGTTGTCGAGAAGCGTAAACAGAGAGCCTACCTGGTCGATCCAAACGACTTTTTTCATGGCTACACTACAAAGTCTTCACTGGATAAGGAGACTGAACATAGCATAACAAAACTGAGCTTTTAATGTATCATTTGTATTTTTGTGTTATTTATTCACGTATTTTTACGTATTATTGACAGCGTTTGTTGTTCAGTGCTGTACTCTAATAAATAACTGTCAAACTGCACTTTCTCCACCGCGCGATCCCTTTTCAATGGAAGATCCACGACTCTCGGTGTCCCCTCCCCTGTCAACTTCTGCGAGCTCTACGCCACTGTTTTTGCACCACGCCCTTCTTCTATCCACGTCCGTCACAGTGCGAGCCAGAGCCAGACATCAGAGACCTTCTGGGACCACTGTCCGCTGTCTTCCCGCACAGCCCCGCTGCAGTACTTCCCTTCCCGCAGACGCTTGCTCACGGCGGGCAGGTAGCAACCGCACGCTCGTATTCACGAAACAACTGTCGCACACGACGCATGACGCATGACAGACCGGGTGAAGCGTGGCTGGGACAACGCTGTGATTACAGTCCCACGGTCACACACACACACACACACACACACACACACACACACACACACACACACATGTATTTGCATGTCGCTGCGCTACACCCATCAATCATGTGGACGCCCTGCGCGCACGACGCGCCATTTTACTCATCTCACAAATCACGCAGCACCTTAATGTGATTGCGGCCCGCGCTGGTCCCTATTCGTTGCTCGTGCTGAAGGACGAATCGTGTCCACATACACTACCTGATCAAACGCATCCGTACATATCTATATAATGTGGAAATTACTACTACGTGTCACGAGGGGAGGACCCGCCAGTGTAAAATACGACGGGGAGTATTTCGTTGTTAGGAGGGGAAGAGTAACAGCAGAATGGGGAAGTCAGAATAATGATTTTTTTTATGTGTGTGAAATCTTATGGGACTTAACTGTTAAGGTCATCAGTCCCTAAGCTTACACACTACTTAACCTCAATTATCCTAAGGACAAACACACCACCCTTGCCCGAGGGAGGACTCGAACCTCCACCGAGATCAGCCGGCGGTCAGAATAGCTCAGTAACTTTGATCTGATCTAATCACCGAATTTCATCTGATTAACACATCTATCACACACATTTCAATCCTTCTCCTGAAATCGACTGTCAGAGATGCGGTTGTGATGTAAAAACGTGAATGGACCACGACAGCTAAATCAAGACCAAGCAGACATCATGTCCTGCCAGACAGGGATTGTCGAGCATCGCTGAGTGTGACAGTAAAATAGTGCGTCAAATCAGCGGAAAGAACTGCGCGAGAGTTCCAGGGTACTACTAGCGCAATATCTGTGCGTAGGAAGTCAAAAAGAATCGGGTACAATGGTCCAGCAGCTCTTACACAGTCGTATGGTTATGCATAGCGACATTTGAGGTGCTGTAAAAAGCGGCGTCACTGTAAGTGATGATTGGAAACGAGCGTGCTGACGCGACAAATATAACCTGTCGCTTGAATTGAAAGAAATAGTATCGACAGCAACTGAAAGATTTATAGAAAAGAAATTAACAAAACGACGGAGCTGATCCCTCTCGGTACACAAAACGTGTCGGAGCACCGATGCAGAAACAACGAAAAAAGCATGCCAAATTTAAACGAACGCAAAATCCCTAAGAATGGCGATCTTGTACAGAAATTCGAAATTTAACGCGGACTTCAATGCGAGATTCTTATAATAGGTTCCAAAATGAAACTGTCTCGGACCGTGGTAGAAAATGAAAAGAGACTCTGGTCGTATGTAAAGTATGCTAGCGGTAAGATACAATGAGTGCCTTCTGGACGATAGCAATGGAAATACACTACTGGCCATCAAAATTTCTACACCAAGAAGAAATGCAAATGATAAACGGGTATTCATTGGACAAATATATTATACTAGAACTGACACGTGATTACATTTTCACGCAATTTGGGTGCATAGATCCTGAGAAATCTGTACCCAGAACAACCACCTCTGGCTGTAATAACGCCCTTGATACGACTGGGCATTGTGTCAAACAGAGCTTGGATGGCATGTACAGGTACAGCTGCCCATGCAGCTCCAACACGATACCACAGTTCATCAAAAGTAGTGACTGGCGTATTGTGACGAGCCAGCTACTCGGCCACCATTGGCCAGATGTTCTCAATTGGCGAGAGATCTGGAGAATGTGCTGGCCAGGGCAGCAGTCGAACATTTTCTGTATCCAGAAGGCCCGTACAGGACCTGCAACATGTTGTCGTGCATTATCCTGCTGAAATGTAGGGTTGCGCAGAGATCGAATGAAGGGTAGAACCACGGGTCTTAACACATCTGAAATGTAACGTCCACTGTTTGAAGTGCCGTCAATACGAATAAGAGGCGACCGAGACGTGTAAACAATGGCACCCCATGCCATCACGCTGGGTGACACGCCTGTATGGCGATGACGAATATACGCTTCCAATGTGCGTTCACCGCGATGTCGCCAAACACGGATGCGACCATCATGATGCTGTAAACAAAACCTGGATTCATCCGAAAAAATGACGTTTTGCCATTCGTGCACCCAGGCTCGTCGTTGAGTACACCATCGCAGGCGCTCCTGTCTGTGATGCAGCGTGAAGGGTACCCGCAGCCATGGTCTCCGATCTGATAGTCCATGCTGCTGCAAACGCCGTCGAACTGTTCGTGCAGATGATTGTTGTCTTGCAAGTGTCCCCATCTGTTTACTCAGGGATCGAGACGTGCCTGCACGATCCGTTACAGCCATGCGGATAAGATGCCTGTCATCTAGACTGCTAGTGATACGAGGCCTTTCGGATTCAGCACGGCGTTCCGTATTACCCACCGATTCCATATTCTGCTAACAGTCATTGGATCTCGACCAACGCGAGCAGCAATGTCTCGATACGATAAACCGCAATCGCGATAGGCTACAATCCAACCTTTATCAAAGTCGGAAACGTGATGGTGCGCATTTCTCCTCCTTACACGAGGCATCACAACAACGTTTCACCAGGCAACGCCGGTCATTTGGTGTTTGTGTATAAGAAATCGGTTGGAAACTTGCCTCAAGTCAGCACGTTGTAGGTGCCGCCACAGGCGCCAACCTTGTGTGAATGCTCTGAAAAGCTAATCATTTGCATATCACAGCATCTTCTTCCTGTCGGTTAAATTTCGCGTCTGTAGCACGTCATCTTCGTGGTGTAGCAAATTTAGTGGCCAGTAGTGTACTATCTATGACAGTACTGCTAAATCAGAGTTACTAAACACAGCATTCCGACATTTCTTCACCAAATAAGACGAAGTAAATTTTCCAGAATTTGAAACAAGAACATCCCCCAACATCTGTAACTTAGAAGTAGATATCCTCAGAGCAGCGAAACTACTTAAATCACTTAATAAAAGCAAGTCTTTTGCCCCAGAATGCATACAATTCGATTACTCTACGGCTATGCTGATGCAATAGGTAACACTTATCATACACGACCGCTCGCTCGACGAAACATCTGTGGCCGAAGACTGGAACGTTGCTCAGGTCACACCTATATTCAAGAAAGGTTGTAGGGATAATTCACTAAATTACAGGTCATTATCATTAACGTCGATATGCAGCAGTATTTTGGAACAAATACTGTGTTCCAACATTAAATATTAATTCGAAAAGAACGGTACGGCCGGCCGAAGTGGCCGTGCGGTTAAAGGCGCTGCAGTCTGGAACCGCAAGACCGCTACGGTCGCAGGTTCGAATCCTGCCTCGGGCATGGATGTTTGTGATGTCCTTAGGCTAGTTAGGTTTAACTAGTTCTAAGTTCTAGGGGACTAATGACCTCAGCAGTTGAGTCCCATAGTGCTCAGAGCCATTTGAACCATTTGAGAACGGTACGTTGACACACAGTCAACCCGGATTTAGAAAACATCGTTCTTGTTAAACACAATTAGCTCTTTACTCAAGCAAAGTGTTGAGTGCCATTGACAATGGATTTCAAATCGATTTCGTATTTCTCGATTTCCAGGAGGCCTTTGACGCTTTACCTCACAAACGGCTAGTAATCAAATTGCATGCTTATGGAATATCGTCTTAGTTATGCAACTGGATTCGTGATTTGCTGTCAGAGGGGTCACAGTTCGTAGTAACTGATGGAAAGTCATCGAGTAAAACAAGTGATCGCTGGCGTTCCCCAAGGTAGTGTTACAGGCCTGCTGCTGATCCTTATCTATATAAACAATTTAGAAGACAACCTGAGCAGCCGCCTTAGGTTGTTTGTAGATAATGCTGTCATTTATCGTCTAGTAAAGTCATCAGAACATCAGAATCAGTTGCAAAACGATTTAGGTAAGATATCTGTTTGGTGTGAAAATTGGCAATTGACCCTAAATAATGAAAAGTGTGAGGTCATCCACATGAGTGCTGAAAGGAATCCGTTAAACTCCGGTAACATGATTAATCAATCAAATCCAAAGGCCATAAACTCAACTAAATACCTAGGAATTACAATTACGAAAATTTAAATTGGAAAGAACGCACAGAAAATGTCGTGGTGAAGACGAACCAAAGACTGCAATTTACTAGCAGGACACTTAGAAAATGCAACACATGAACTAAAGAGACCGCCTGCACTACACTTGACCGTTCTCTTTTGCAGTACTGCTGCGCGTTGTGTGATCCGTAACAGACAGGATTTACGGAGTACATCGAAAAGTTCAAAGAAGAGCAGCACGATTTGTATCATCGAGAAATAGGGGAGCGAGTGTCACGGACATTATACAGGATTTGTGGTGGACATCATTAAAATAAAGGCGTTTTTCTCACGAAATTCCAATCAGCAACTTTCTCCTCCGAATGAGAAAATATTTTGTTGACACCGACCTACATAGGGAGAAACGATCATCGTAACAAAACAAGGGAAATCAAAGCTCGCACCGAAAGGTAGAGGTCTTTGTCTTTCCTGCGCGCTGCTCGGGAGTGGAATAATAGACAACTGTGGTGAAAGTGTTTTGATGAACCATCTGCCAGGCACTTAAGTGTGATTTGCGGAGTGTCGATGTAGACGTATATGAATGAAAGGGTTTGGGTTTGTCGAGTGCTTGGAGAACGTTAGCTCCATCATGTGTAGTGCCGGCAGTGAAATACGAAGATGGCTGGGCAGTGGTTCCTTTACTACATTTAAGAAAAATTTCATTGCGGAAGGATATGAGCTCATTTTGCAGCGTTGTGCACTGCGAACATGACAGGAACAGTTCAGAGTCGATGATTCTATCAGTATGATAACGAACCCTGTCACATACCATCTGTAGGGCAATGTTTTGTGGACAGTAGCATTCCTGAAATGGACTGATCTACCCTGAGTCGCCACCAGAATCCAATGGAACATCTTTGGGACGAATTAGAACGTCGACTACGCTACAGATCCCAACATGCAATATCACTAACTCCTCTAGTACTGGCTCTTGACGAAGAATGGACTGCCGTTATTGAAAATATCGCCAGCAGAGTTCAAGCCGTCATAAAGGCAAAGGGCGGAAAGAACCCACATTTCGTCACTAACAGGTGTCCGGATACTTTTGCTCAGGTAGATTCTTTTCGTATCCCTACAAGGCAACTACTATATTTCACCAACACCCGCCACTGTGGATCTTGAGCAAATACCGTAAAACTCTCAGGAGACTGTCTTCATAGTAAACGAGAACACTTCGCAGAGAACGGTTGGTTGGTTGGTTGGTTTGGGGAAGGAGACCAGACAGCGTGGTCATCGGTCTCATCGGATTAGGGAAGGATGGGGAAGGAAGTCGGCCGTGCCCTTTCAGAGGAACCATCCCGGCATTTGCCTGGAGTGATTTAGGGAAATCACGGAAAACCTAAATCAGGTTGGCCGGACGCGGGATTGAACCGTCGTCCTTCCGAATGCGAGTCCAGTGTCTAACCACTGCGCCACCTCGCTCGGTTCGCAGAGAACGGATCAGTCAGTAACACTAGAGTATATAGAGTGATTCCAAAACTATCATTTATATGTGATGATATCAGTTGATCTATTTCGTTCGTACATTTAAGTAGACCATGATATAATTTAGCCTCTCAGATTACACCTGCATCTCGATACTCAAACAGAATCTTATCAGTATTACAATGTCTATTGCGTTCTCTGTTTATTTTCTCCATGAATATATAGTGACCGATATAGAAGTCGATCACAGAAATAAATGCTTGCGAAATTTCGAACGTAGTCAACCAGTAAAAGCGAAATATACGAAGCTAAAGTAACACACAACACAAACAATATTTCAGTTCAAACCCCAGATTTCTTGATTTCAAGGAAAAACCCTTTCACCATACTTTAGAGCGACAGCTATTAACAAAATGGCTGTCAGACGGACTACTGTGTTGATAAGAATGGAACTTTGTAGTAGTGACTATTTGTTTTTAGCGCGATAATTAATAGTTAACACTGAAATTACATTTTTCACATTTGTTTTGTCTGTTGGATGCCGCTACCGCTAGGATACTATTTTTGTTGATTTACGAAACTGTTTTTCGTAATATTTCTTGACTGTAGCAAAAAACTACTGCACCCTAAATTCCTGACAAAATTTCAGAAGCTGTACAGGGATATTTGCTGAATACATTCGTATCAGGTCTCCGGTGGCATATTACACAGAACTGCATTTCGTTTGGTTTCTTAATTCTATTTGTATCTGTAATGCATTGAAAATATTTCCACAGAAATTCGAATGTCAACGCTCGGCACAGTGTCTCCATTTTCGAAACAAACTTGCTTGGTTTCATTCATTTCCTTGTTCCAGTCGCGAACACTTCGCAGGAAGAGCGATTGCCATTACCCCACGTGTGGACTCGAATCTCTCTGATTTTATATTCACTGCCCCTTCGCGAGATATACGTAGGGGGAACCAATATATGTGTTGACTCGTCTAGGAACGTGCGCTCTCGGAACTTCAACAATAATTCATACCTTGATGCAGAATGCCTCACAGTCTCTGCCACTGGAGTTGATTCGTCAGCTCTGTGACGCTTTCGTGTCTGCTAAATGAATCGGTAACAATAGAAAACGGTCTGCCCTTCTTCGAATATTTTCATTTTCCTCGGTCAGTTCTACTGAATCACATGCGGATCTCACAACGCGCAGTTATACTCCAGAAGAAGACGAACAAGTTTAGTGTAAACAGTCTCTTTAGTAGACGTGTTGTATTTTATAAGTGTCCTGCAAATAAAACTTAGTCTTTGGTTTGCCTTCCCCACAACATTATTTATGTGATCAACGAATTTAACTTGTTCAGGGTCACAATTCGTAGGTATGTAGTTGAATTGACAGCCTTTAGATTTGTCTGACTCATCGTGTAACCGAGGTTTTATGGATTTCTTGTAGTACTCGTATGGATGACCTCACAGTTTTCATTATTTAGGATCAATTGCCGCTTCCGCACCATACAGCTATCTTGTCTAAATCGTTTTGCAATTGTTTCTGCACTTGTGATGACTTTACTAGACGGTTGAGGGTACCATGAGCTGCAAACAGTATAAGAGGGTTTTTTGATCTTTCTGACAGAAAATCATGAATCCAGTTCCACGACTGAGAGACCACTCCAACGCTCGGAATCTGTTTACAAACAAACTTGAGAGGAATGCAGTCAAAAGCTTTATTGAAATCTAGAAATAGAGATTTAATATAAGATCATATGTCCATACTACTCATTACTTCTTGAAAATAAAGCACGAGTTGTGTCTTACAAGAACATATGCATAGTCTGAGACTTTTTGCTTCACTCTGTGTATTGTAAACTTGCGGTGTGTCTCACAGACTGAGGAAACATGACACAGTTGATGGTGATAGATGTTTCGAAAGCCGTGATAAGCCTAGAGGGACGCTGGCATTACTAAGAGTGGAATATATATATATACACGCACGCTGTCTCTCTCTCTCTCTCTCTCTCTCTCTCTCTCTCTCTCTCTCTCTCTCTCACACACACACACACACACACACACACACACACTAAACACTTCATTATGTCCCAGTAACAAACCGTTCTTTCCCTTTGAGTTCTCGCTAATGGGTATTCAGAGTTTGCAGTGATTTGCTGTTCCGTCGGTTCTTGGTATATTTTGTACATTATGAATGAAACACATAGAACACTTGTATAATATTTTACAATATTTATTATTTGTTAGACGAACCAGTTTTCGGCTGTCACGCCATCATCGGGTACAAAGTTAAGTATGTGGTGCAGTGAAATTTTGTTAGGTCCAAGATTTTAATGGAAATTAATGAACACATGTCCAACAGACCAAGTTTATTACTGAATGACGAGACACAGCTTCCTTACCCTGCCCCTTCTAACTGCAGATACTACTCATAATCCCATCCAAGTCATGTTGTAATTTACCCCTCTTATTTACGTGCCAATTTTCCTTTATTTATTACAGTTCATCACGCCGTGTTAAAAATTTTACTTACAGCTGCTTCAATCACCTGCTTAATAATTACTATTACACCTTGACTATTAAAGATAAGATTATTTTGTTCAGCCACGTCTATGGAATATGTCACTTAAGTTTACTGTACAATTACTTTCGTCCACGTACAATTGTTGATATTTGACTGTAGTTCATTAGTTATTGTGACACATGTTTCATCTTAGTTAAACAGTCTTACATCGCATTTACACTGTAATAATCCTCCTTGTTTTATTCCTAATTCTAACATTCACAATTTTCATCCGGGGAAATGTCCTAGTTTAAAATCTTTGCTCCAACAGAATTTCACTGCACCACACATTTATCTTTGTATCTGAGGATGCAATCGAAATCCGGTTCGTGTAACAAATAACAAGTCTTGTGGAATATTACACCAGTGTTGTGCGTGTTTCATTCAAAATTCAGTGTTTCTTTCGTATAAGAAGCATAAGTGAAAAAGAATTATGACTGGGTGCCTGATGAGGCATTCTGTAACATTTTTTCCTGCCTCCGATGAAAAACGAAATATAGACGAGATAAAATAATATTGATACAAAGCACATTCTGATGCGTTCTAAATACTGAGTTACTACGACGCAGACTTGTGTGCGCACACTAAACTAGCTATGTAGAGGTTTAAAGTTGCAAAAGATGCCAGCTTGTGCCTTTATTCCTTTGTGCCCAGTGGATATAGCGTATGTGAGAAATGTGGGGCTTGGCTGGGCCATTAGAGCTGTAGTCCCAGCGGTCGCAGTGGTGTGAGATCCGAGGCGCCAAGCCCCTTACGGCTTACGCAGTCGCTGGGAGCCACGGCGCCCCTAACAGGTAGGCCACGCGCCGCGCAGACCCACAACACTCCCCTGGCCCTTGGATGTCTCCCAAGGCGCCGGTTCCGACCGTGGACCCAAGAAGCTTGAACCGTACCCCACCCAACCGCGCTCAACTAACGCACTACCCTGCGCATTGTTCTGCTGTAGGCCTTGTAGAAAACAGCCTCACACGACAAAGACGCTATTCCACGGGATCTGAAAACGAATTTTCGGAAATTATTTAAATTCTTACACATTCATCACCCGGATAAGATATGGTGGAATCGGCTCATGCAGTGTAGCTTCAGTAAATGTCTAATAAAACCATTCCTCTGAAATAAGTAAGATTACAAATTCTTGAATGTTAGAATAAGTCACGATGCAGATACGATGAAGATAGAGAAGTCCGCTTTTCTTATAAAATAATTTGTGTGCTTGCGTCAGAGTGATTATGTAACACAAAATGTGTCACTTCTCTCAGTTGAGCAAGTTGATAAACAGATAAATTTACGATTCAACACACATCGCAAATAAATTTTTAAAAATACTTTATTAAAAGAAATGAAGCCATTCTAGCTTAATTTAATATCATTATTTGAAAACTGCAGCCTCTAAATAATGTTCTCCTCTGCGTATGGATTTACGCAATATTTCGTTACGCAGTTTAGGGAAACTATCCAGCACGGGCGAGATAAAAGATTGCAACACATCAGTACAGCCGCGCCGGATTACCCGAGCTTTCTAAGGCGCTGCAGTCATGGACTGTGCGGCTGGCCCCGGCGGAGGTTCGATTCCTCCCTCCGGCATGGGGGTGTGTGTTTGTCCTTAGGATAATTTAGGTTAAGTAGTGTGTAAGCTTAAAGACTGATGACCTTAGCAGTTAAGTCCTACAAGATTTCACACACATTTGAACATTTTTGAACTTCAGTACACAAGTCCAAATGACACTCATTTTAATCAAGTCTTCATTATGAAAGTGGAAACATTTCATGACGTCGTGTGGCAACAACCCAGTGTACCACCACCTCGAAGTTCATCGTAGGATTTTTGGGTAGTACGGCCGCATTACAGATACTGTCTACATTTACTTCCATATTCTGCTAATGAATATGAAATACGTGACAGAGCGTACTTTTGTCAAATCATTTCCCAAACCTACTGACGCATTGAGAATAGGAAGGATGACTACTTACACGCCTCTGTCCGAGCTTTTACTTTCGTAAGTAAAATATAAAGAAAAGAACATCAGCTATCGGTCCCAAACGTGGTTTTTGTCTGAAGTATATCTATTTAATACAAGTCGGGACTGCCATTTAAAAATACTGGCAAATGCCACCAACATTAAGGCACACATCATGAGGGACGACAACAGGAAGCTATAGTAATTGACTGCAGATGGAGTGTTGTGTACATAGGTACGGTCTGTTCTGATGTGAAGATCTGTGAGAGTACAGTCAGTATTTCAAGATGAAGCTGCAAAACTTTAGGGAATAGGTTCTGCATTTAGAAGTCATGTTAGACTGCATGCGTCAATTGTTACTCAACTTTCAGACGTGTCAACTGTAATTCGTATATCACCAACTTGTAAACGTTTTTCGAGTCTAAGTTCAGATCTGAATGTGTTTTTAAAACATGTTAATCATTTTTTGTTGCCAGGATGTGCGATATTATCAATATACATCAAGATCTGTCTCACGAAATTATTATTGATGTTTTGGAAGAATAAAACATAGCAAATGAATAGACAAAACGCGGATTTCCATCCTCTGTATAAAGGACACTGCCCACACAGACGCTGACCGCAGCGATTGACATCTATGTTGCTGTCATTGTTGTTGTGGTCTTCAGTCCTGAGACTGGTTTGATGCAGCTCTCCATCCTACTCTATCCTGTGCAAGCTTCTTCATCTCCCAATACGTACTGCAGCCTACATCCTTCTGAAGCTGTTTAGTGTATTCATCTCTTGGTCACCCTCTACGATTTTTACCCTCCGCGCTGCCCTCCAATACTAAATTGGTGATCCCTTTATGCCTCAGAACATGTCCTACCAACCGATCCTTTCTTCTTGTCAAGTTGTGCCACAAACTCCTCTTCTCCCCAATCCTATTCAATACTTCCTCATTAGTTACGTGATCTACCCATCTAATCTTCAGCATTCTTCTGTAGCACCACATTTCAAAGGCTTCTATTCTCTTCTTGTCCAAACTATTTATCGTCCATGTTTCACTTCCATACATGGCTACACTCCATACAAATACTTTCAGAAACGACTTCCTGACATTTAAATCTATACTCGATGTTAACAAATTTCTCTTCTTCAGAAACGCTTTCCTTGCCATTGCCAGTCTGCATTTTATATCCTCTCTACTTCGACCATCATCAGATACTTTGCTCCCCAAATAGCAAAACTCATGTACTACTTTAAGTGTCGCATTTCCTAATCTAATTCCCTCTGCATCGCCCGACTTGATTCGACAACATTCCATTATCCTCGTTTTGCTTTTGTTGATGTTCATCTTATATCCTCCCTTCAAGACACTGTCCATTCCGTTCAACTGCTCTTCCAAGTCATTTGCCGTCTCTGACAGAATTACAATGTCATCGGCGAACCTCAAAGTTTTTATTTCTTCTCCATGGGTTTTAATTCCTACTCCGAATATTTCTTTTGTTTCCCTTACTGCTTGCTCAATATACAGATTGAATAACATCGGGGAGAGGCTACAACCCTGTCTTACTCCCTTCCCAACCACTGCTTCCCTTTCATGTCCCTCGACTCTTATAACTGCCATCTGGTTTGTGTACAAATTGTAAATAGCCTTTTGCTCCCTGTATTTTACCCCTGCCACCTTCAGAATTTGAAAGAGAGGATTCCAGTCAACACTGTCAAAAGCGTTCTCCAAGTCTACAAATGCTAGAAACGTAGGTTTGCCTTTTCTTAACCGAGCTTCTAAGATAAGTCGTAGGGTCAGTATTGCCTAACGTGTTCCCATATTTCTATGGAATCCAAACTGATCTTCCCCGAGGTCGGCTTCTACCAGTTTTTCTATTCGTCTGTACAGAATTCGCGTTAGTATTTTGCAGCCGTGACTTATTAAACTGACAGTTCGGTAATTTTCACATCTGTCAACGCCTGCTTTCTTTGGGATTGGAATTATTATATTCTTCTTGAATTCTGAGGGTATTTCGCCTGTCTCATACATTTTGCTCACCAGATGGTAGAGTTTTGTCAGGACTGGCTCTCCCAAGGCTGTCAGTAGTTCTAATGGAATGTTGTCTACTCCCGGGGCCTTGCTTCGACTTAGGACTTTCAGTGCTCTATCAAACTCTTCCCGAAGTATCATATCTCCCATTTCATCTTCATCTACATCCTCTTCCATTTCCATAATACTGTCCTCAAGAACATCGCCCTTGTATAGTCCCTCTATATACTCCTTCCACCTTTCTGCTTTCCCTTCTATGCTTAGAACTGGGTTTCCATCTGAGCCCTTAATATTCATACAAGTGGTTCTCTTTTCTCCAAAGGTCTCTCTAATTTTCCTGTAGGCAGTATCTATCTTACCCCTAGTGAGGTAAGCCTCTACATGCTTACATTTGTCCTCTAGCCATGCCTGCTTAGCCATTTTGCATTTCCTTTTGCATTTTTGAGACGTTTGTACTCCTTTTTGCCTGCTTCATTTACTGCATTTTTATATTTTCTCCTTTCATCAATTAAATTCAGTATTTCTTGTGTCACCCAAGGATTTCTACTAGCCGTCGTCTTTTTACCTACTTGATCCTCTGCTGCCTTCACTACTTCATCCCTCAAAGCTATCCATTCGTCATCTACTGTATCTCTTTCCTCCATTCTTGTCAATTGTTCCTTTATGCTCTTCCTGAAACTCTCTACAACCTCTGTTTGCTTCAGTTTATCCAGGTCCCATCTCCATAGATTCCCACCATTTTGCAGTTTCTTCAGTTTGAGTCTACAGTTCATAACCCATAGATTGTGGTCAGAGTCCACATCTGCCCCTGGAAATGTCTTTCAATTTAAAACCTGGTTCCTAAATCTCTGTCTTACCATTATATAATCTATCTCATGTCTTCTACTATCTCCAGGGTTCTCCCATGTATACAACCTTCTTTCATGATTCTTGCAAATACAAATGTACAGGAAGCAAATACATCCCACTCAGTGACTATCCCTGCATACAAATTCACTGTACACTGTAATATATGCGTTTTCGGAGGTCCATACATTCGTTTTGTGACTGAAGTGTCCTGCCTCCGGGAAGACAGGTTTCATTCGGGAAAAGTATATAGCCATGAAAGTAAAGTACGACAATACAGCGTTGCAGCACTGCTTGGCTCAAATGGCGTAAGTGTTTCAACTCATCAGGAGTTAGGCTCGCACTTTCTCTGAACACCACAGGTGTAACTATAATTCACACCAAAAGAAAAGAGAATCATTATTACTGAAACAGTTCTAAATATCGCTTTCCCAATTATAATTTCAATTCGCAGTAATGGTTTACAAAACGTCAGAAGCGCACTAAATATTTAATTGCATTTCATCACGAACTACAACTTCGAAGTGTAAATAAGGACGCCTCATCGGTACTCTGTCGCCTGCACGTGAAATAGGTTTCGTGCACTGTATATACGGCAACATCAGTTACACCTGTGGTGTTCAGAGAAAGTGCGAGCCTAACTCCTGATGAGTTGAAACACTTACGCGATTTGAGCCAAGCGGTGCTGCAACGCTGTATTGTCGTACTTTACTTTCATGGCTATATACTTTTCCCGGATGAAACCTGTCTTCCCGGAGGCAGCACACTTCATAGTCGCAAAAGGAATGTATGGACCACCGAAAACGCATATATTACAGTGTACAGTGAATTTGTACGCAGGCATAATCGCTGATTGGGATGTATTTGCTTCCTGTACATTTGTATTTGCAACACAACACAGCCCCGACTTACGTTTCGCACTTCGATCGTGACGCTGTGAGGAAGATGCTCCCTGAAAGATGGATGGTAAGAGGTGTCCTTGTATCGCGGCCAGTTTGTCCGTTTTATCTGATCCAACTAGATTTCTTCGTGTGAGAACTTGTGTAAAAACCTAAGGGGATTGAAGAAGACTTCATAACAAGGATTCTCGCTGTCTGTAATATATTCTAAACAACCCCTTGGTTGTTCGAACGAATATGACGGACCTTTTGCTGTGACACCTTAAGGGAACAGAAGCTGACGGATGCCAGACGCACTAAATTTTTGTGGATGTAATACCTTGCAAGTAAATACAAGTATAAAAAGTAGTCTTCTTTAATTTTTATAGCCTGCACCTGATCAATTCTCTAGCGCAAGCTTTTAGAGGTATTTATTGTTAGAGGTATCCATCCGTTGAGAAGAAAGTAAGGACGTGCGATTCATCGTCGGAAACACAACACAGCCATCCAATTTATTCTGAAGTACAGGGTGGCCTAAAAGTCTGTTTACATTTTTTGGGAACTGAATACTTCAAGGAATAATTTGGTAGAGAGGTAAAAATTGACACACATGTGCTTGAAATCACATGAGGTTTTATTGAAGAAAAAAATAAATAAATAAAAATAAAAAGGCTCAAAATGGCCAACAGATGGCGCTCCATATGTAACATACGCTCAACATGTCAACCGTCATTGATCAACAATACTTGTAGTCCAGGGACAATGCTGTGAACAGCACTGAACAGCATTTCAGTAGGTATGGTGAGAAACTGATGTTGGATTTTGTCTTTTAGCATCCATAATGAGGTCGGACAATCGCGGTAGACTTGCGACTTCAGCTAATCCCATAATCAATAATCACACGGATTGGAGTAGTAACGTACCCCTCTCTGTTACATTATTGTTGTTTTGTGTTGTTGTAGTTGTAGAGATATGAAATTATTGTAGCGGTTTGCTTAGTCAGCCGTACTTCGGAATTTTTTGACATTAAATGGAGCCTGAAACTTGCGTAATAAATACTTCGCGTGAAGTGCGATTTGCGGCATAAACAAAAATTAATTGCGGAGATGCAATCCACTGAATATTAACAGAAAAGCTTTAGAACGATGCGCACGACTGACTAGACACATTCAGAGGTTACGTAAATTCGCGTTCGAGTGGTTGCGATCTGATGAGAAAGATCTATCTTAATTTTTTTCGTAAAATAATTACGTCATAACATACTCGGAGATTGCGGACGTACAATCAGGGTAGAGGCACGTACGTTCTATCATTCTCCGTGGCCTGGGTAAAAGAATTGTAATTATTTATTTTTAAGAATATTTCTTTTTTTATCGGACTCCTATTTTTATACGAAAAGGAAGATTGCAGGTTCTGAATGTCTCGGCAAAAACACATCGGAATTACTCTTAGCGGCCACCGAAGGAAAGTAGAGAGCACAATCACGTACCTCTATTGTTGAGCAGCGCCGTCGTGAAGATCGTCGCCTCCACCTAAAATTCGCCTTCTCGAATTAACAGAATAATTTGTACTCCATTGGTATGGGATTTAGGATTGATTTCGACAGAAATTATAAAACACATTTTTCATCATTTAACACCTTCATTTAACACCCACATAGACATGAAATTATACAGTACGTCTTTACGCCAGCACATCAGAACAAAAAGTAGTTAATACTGGAAGTAATAGAAGAATCTCGAAATTAGTCCTTTGTCTATCAAGGATAAAACAGTTTTTCAGAGTATTGCTCTGGTATGACAGTCGAACAAATTTTCTTCTTCTATCTTTGAGATTAAATTACAACATTTTTTAGTTCCTTTTGAGAGTCTAGGGACGTTGAAGGCCAAACGTGACAGAAGTGGAGGCTCAGCAACTGATCCTCACCAAACGATGTGCGCAATAGATCTTTCATACGTGTATAAATACGCTGTGGAGCGCCATCCTGCGTAAAAGTCGTACCTTCCAACAAGTTTTTCTCAGCCAAGCTAAGGATGATGAGATTCTGTAACATATCTACGTACTCAGAACACATCACATTTTGAGAGCAGCACTCCGCATTTCCTCGAAGGAAAAGTGTCCGATGACGACTGATGTGGTGAATCCACACCACACTGCGTCTTTTTCGTCGTGCAGTACTTGAAAGTAATCAGGGTAGCTAAAGATAATTTATTAATGATCTGAGGGAAAATTTTAGTATTTCAGGAATATTTATTATTAGGTTGGTGCACAAGTTCGTAGTGTTTTTGTTTTGCACGGTGGTATTCCACTTGCTGTGGACATATTTGTGGCTTGTCATTCTTTATCTGTAGTTCACTGCTGCTGTTTGAGGCTACACACTGTGATTTTATCATTTGGAGATAACGAGTGGAGCTGTGAACGCTAGAAAATGAAGTGCCTGTTTGATTTCAGTAGTGAGGTGACAGCGGCGGAGGTGGCCAGAAACATTTGCGCCATGCATGCGGATAATGATATTGGACAGAGCACGGCAAGAAAATGGTTCTCTCATTTTGAGGAGGATCGTTTTGACATTTGTGACTCTCCAAGTTCAGGAAGAGCTTTAGGGGTTTATGAAGATCGTTTATAAGCACTAATCCGCAAAGATCCGCGTTAGTGTACTCGAGAACTAGCAAATCTGATGAACTATGATCATTACGCCATCATGTGACATTTGCATGCAATGGGAAAGGTTCAAAAATGGGTGTATGGGTAATGCAAACTCTAAGCAAAAACCACAAAAATCAGCATGTAGCCGTATGTGCAACTCTGCTAGCTCGTTATTAATTGGCTCGTGAACAACACCGGCCATTCCTATCCTGTATCGTTACTGGTGACGAGAAATGGCGTCTTTACGTAAACACACGGAAAAGAAACCAAAGAAAGCAGAAATTCCCCGTAAAAAGGTTTGCGAGCGTCCACAAATGATAATTTTACGAGTCTCGAGTCTGGTGGAACAGCGAAGGTGTAGTGTTCTACGAATTACTCCCCCAAGTTGTAACCATCACTGCTGACATTTACTGTCAATAACTCAGACGTCTTGCAGACTCAGTTGAAAAACAAAGACCGGGAATACTGCGTGAAGTGATGCTACTCCACGACCAAGCCCGCACGCATTCTGCTAGACTGACAAACAACACTACTCAGGAGTTGTTTTGGGAAGTCATTCCGCACCCATTTTATTCATTGGTCTTGCACCCACAGATTTTCACCTTTTCCGCTCTCTATCGAACAGCCTTTAAGCAGACTTCCTTGCCGGATGTCAATCCACTTCGAACATGGCTCAACGAATTCTTTGCCCCAAAAACAAGTCATTTCTACAGCCATGGAATGGAAAAAAGTTATCCCAGCATTGGCATATTGTTGTAAATAGTGAAGGAGAATATATTATTGATAACTTCCAGTAATTAGCCAAGAACGGAAAGCAGGAAGGTGGAAGGAGTATATAGATGGTCTACACAAGGCCGATGTTCTTGAGGACGATATTATAGAAATGGAAGAGAATGTAGATGAGGATGAAATAGGAGATATGATACTGCGTGAAGAGTTTGACAGAGCATTGAAAGACCTAAGTCGAAACAAGGCCCCGGGAGTCGACAACATCCCATTCGAACTACTGTCAGCCTTGGGAGAGCCAGGCCTGACAAAACTCTACCATCTAGTGGGCAAGATGTATGAGACAGGCGAAATACCCTCAGACTTTAAGAAGAATATAATAATTCCAATCCCAAAGAAAGCAGGTATTGACAGATGTGAAAATTACCGAACTATCAGTTTAATAAGCCACGGCTGCAAAATACTAACACGAATTCTTTACAGACGAATGGGAAAACTGGTAGAAGCCGACCTCGGGAAAGATCAGTTTGGTTTCCGTAGAAATGTTGTAACACGTGAGGCAATACTGACCTTACGACTTATCTTAGAAAATAGATTAAGGAAAGGCAAAGCTACGTTTCTAGGATTTGTAGACTTAGAGAAACTTTTGACAATGTTGACTGGAATCCTCTCTTTCAAATTCTTAAGGTGGCAGGGGTAAAATACAGGGAGCGAAAGGCTATTTACAATTTGTACAGAAACCAGATGGCAGTTATAAGAGTTGAGGGGCATGAAAGGGAAGCAGTGGTTGGGAAGGGAGTGAGACAGGGTTGTAGCCTATTCCCGATGTTGTATATTGAGCAAGGATGAAAGGAAACAAAAGAAAAATTCGGAGTACGAATTAAAATCCGTGGAGAAAAAATAAAAACTTTGAGGTTTACTGACGGCATTGTAATTTGGTCAGAACAGCAAACGACCTGAAAGAGCGGGTAAATGGAATGGACAGTGTCTTGAAAGGAGGATATAAGATAAACAGCAACAAAAGCAAAACGAGGATAATGGAATGTAGTCGAATTAAATCGGGTGATGCTGAGGGAATTAGATTAGGAAATGAGACACTTAAAGTAGTAAATGAGTTTTGCTATTGGGGAGCAAAATAACTGATGATGGTTGAAGTAGAGAGGATATAAAATGTAGACTGGCAATGGCAAGGAAAGCTTTTCTGAAGAAGAGAAATTTGTTAACATCGAGTATAGATTTAAGTGTCAGGAAGTCGTTTCTGAAAGTATTTGTATGGAGTGTAGACATGTGTGGAAGTGAAACGTGGATGATAAATAGTTTGGACAGGAAGAGAATAGGATCTTTCGAAATGTGATGCTGCAGAAGAATGCTGAAGATTAGATGGGTAGATCAAATAACTAATGAGGAGGTATTGAATAGAATTGGAGAGAAGAGAAATTTGTGGCACAACTTGACTAGAAAAAAGGATCGGTTGGTAGGGCATATTCTGAGGCATCAAGGGATCGCCAATTTAGTATTGTACGGCAGTGTAGAGGGTAAAAATCGTAGAGGGAGACCAATAGATGAATACACTAAACAGCTTCAGAAGGATGTAGGTTGCAGTAGGTACTGGGAGATGAAGAAGCTTGCACAGGGTAGAGTAGCGTGGAGAGCTCCATCAAACCAGTAAACCAGTCTCTGGACTGAAGACCACAACAACAGCTGTTATGTGTATCTGTTGCATTTGCTAAACTTATAGAAAAACGTTACAAACTTATGTTTCTGCTTGTTCAGAGGATGCTGATACTGCAACTGCTTTTTCAAGGAAGATGACATGCCTTTCAATTGTCGATGCGAATTTTATTAAGTCAACGAGTAGTTTCGGCCTTTACATTAGGCCATTTTTATGTGGACGTGAAAAGTGTGAATCTGGCGTAACTTCTCCCCAGTAGTTTTCAAAATAGCCTAATGTAAATGCCGAAGCCGGTCGGGGACTTAATAAACCTCTGACATGCCAACAACCAGTTTTCTTGAGCTGTACAATTAGCCGTCAATGTAATAGCCATTCACGGCATTAATAGTCAAAACAGTTACAATAACAGTCAATAAGACAAAATAAAAAAAGAGGTTGGACACTTTACTTAACAGAAGTAACAAACATTACAAAACAGACCTTAGATACATTTTAGTGAAGTGGAGCCAGACTCCAGCAACAATTTAAGTACGACATGAAAATACGAGTAATGCGATGTTACGTTTTCTTTTTTTTCCAACCTGTTTTGTAATACCTCTGATATATATGGTCACCCACCATCCTGTAATTTGATTTTGTGATATGGTAGGGTAATGATGAGCTCTTTTGACTAAGGTTAATTGATTCTTACTGAAAATGTTTCGAGTATTTGTTTAGTCCATAAATGGCTAATTCTGCAATTCATGTGAACTGGGTGTGCAGTGGCGACACGTGCCACGCTGAATTGAAGGCAGGTGAGACGTCGTTGCACCGCAGTCCGCTAAGAGACGGTGTACGCAGTCAACATGCCAGTTTCAATACTGTGTGTGGTACCTGCATTTTTACACTATAACGGTGAAGCTTTTCTGGCTTATTACTTTTCCCCTGCAATATATTTCAGGAACCACACACGAGATTTTCATATTCCTTCGTTCGCTAAGCGCGAACTAATAGTCCTACACGAAGAATGAACAGGATCTTTTTGTTGGAATTTTAATGAAGTTAATTTTTACACTGGGATTCATTTCCCCTAGAGGTTACGGTTTTCGAGTTCTACGAGGATTGCGGGTTGTATAAAACGACATCGGTAGGGGCAGTAGAATCTCCTTGTATGTTGGTTTGATATGATTGTAAAAGTTTTTGTACTCCATATGTGGGTGCGTCATTTACTGGTAAATTTATCTCTGATTATCTTACTTTATAAATCCCGCTATGAGTCATACCCACTCTGCCAAGGCGATTTGCTAACTGGCTAACGCTTACTACGCTTTGTTCGTCTATATCGCTATTTGTCTGTTCCTGCCACCGCCGCTATTTCGTCGCCTATCTCTTCCCGTTCTGTCGTCGCTGCTGTACGACACGGCCCATGTGTCACCCAGTCCCTCTGCCGCTTAGCCACGTGTTCTCGCCACCCGTGGTCCTAGCCACCCGCCTTGTCGTCGCTGCTGAGAGCCCCTTCCTGTCCCGACCACAAGCCGATGTCACGTTGCAGGCCGCCTGCTCGTAGCCTTCACTGTGTCGTTGCCCTCCGCGGCCTTCCTCCACGCCGTTTCAGCGGGCATCTACATCACGCATCGCCATCCAATACCGTGGATCTCCCCACCACGACAATACGCCTCCCTATCTACTGATCCCACGATTACCACATGAAGCACGCGCTCTCACCCACTGCCCTACATCCAACCTGCCCTGCCTACAGTTCCCTCTACAACTATAACAGCTCCTAAAAAATATCTTTCAGTTCCAACATCTCCCCCCACCCGTTCCCTCTCAGTTTGGCCTTCACTTATCTGCAGTTCTTGTTTACTTCTTTCCAAACTGACTTGTATTTCTGTGTTCCTGAATTTTCCTGAAGATTTTTGTACGTGTTTCTTTCGTGGGTCAACTGAAGCAGATCATCTGTTCCCCCAGTTTCTACACTGTTACCTTCCTGCTGCCTATGTTTATCTTTCCAACTTCGGTGATTGTTCGTTTTACAGACTCCCATACCTCTTCAAATGGGCTGCCCACTGAGCTATTCATTATCACAGTATCTATAGCTTCAGAGAACTTAAAGTCTCTCTCTTCATTCCTCAGAACTTCCGTACCCCACTTGTTTGTCCACTGATTCCTCTTGACGATTCTCATGAACTCCAGCTTGAGGTTCTTAATTACTAAATTTTTATCTGAGTATTTCTACTCCTGAGCACATACGATTTCGGAATCTCTGCTTCAACATAATGTAATCTGAATATTCCCCTATTTCCCAGTCTTTCCCAAGTATACCATCTCCTCTTGAGATTCTTGAACAGAAAATGGTTCAAATGGCTCTGAGCACTATGGGACTTAACAGCTGAGGTCATCAGTCCCCTAGAACTTAGAACTACTTAAACGTATCTAACCTAAGGATATCACACACACCCATGCCCGAGGCAGGATTCGAACCTGCGACCGTAGAGGTCGCGCGGTTCCAGACTGAAGCGCCTAGAACCGCTCGGCCACCCCAGCCGGCTCTTGAGCAGAGTATCCGCTGTTACTAGCCGAAATGTTTTGCAGAAATCAATTAGATTTTCTCCTCTCTCATCCATGCTACCAAGCCTACAGTCACCCGTAAACCTTTCTCCGACTCCCCATAAAACCGCGTTCCAGTCCCTCATGACTAATTTATTTTCACCTTCCTTTACGTGCTGAATTACTCGTTCAATATCCTCATACATTTTATCTCTCTATTCATCCTGTGCTTGTAACGTCGGCAGGTATATCTGAACTATTGTTGTTGGTGCTGGTTTGCTGCCGATTCTGATTAGAACAACCCCATCACTGAACTCTTCACAGTAACTCATTCTCTGCCCTACCTTTCTACTCATAACTAACGCTACTCTCGTTATATCATTTCCTGCTGCTGTTAGTATTACTGTGTACTCGTCTCACCAGACTTCCTTTTCTTCTTTAGACTTCATTTCCCTAAAAGCCACTGTATCAAAATTGAGTTTAACCATTAACTTTTTCAAATTTTCTAGTTTTCCTAACACGTTCAATCTACAGACATTCTATGCCCCAGCTAGTAGAACGTGATACTTTCGTTAGTAATTCAATCTTTTTGTCATAGTCATCTACCTCTTGGCAGTTCCGCCCCGGAGATCCATCTCGGCGACTAGCCCGGGAGCTTTGGCCAATGAAGAGAGCGTAATAACACTTTTTCAATAACAGACCACATGTCCTGTGGATACACATTATGTATCTGTAATGCAGTGGTTTCCGCCGTCCTCTGCGTCCTCGTGCCGTTGGCCATTGATGATTCTTCCGCCTTTTTGGGGCAGTTTCCCTCCCCAAGGGCAAAAGACTGCCCTGAACCTCCGTCCGCTCTTCCGGCCTCTTTCATAACGCCGTTTGCAAAACGAAGTTGGCTTCTTATCCGGACGGTTACGTCCGTCATTGCTGACGATTTTTATTCAAAACTCATATAAAAACCATCCAACAAAAAGCTCTCAATAGACTAAAATTACGCCAGATCTAACATGGGAATTTCGACTTGTCACAACACGCCTACAAAACGCTGACTCGCCATAACCTCTCCTGCGCCGGAAGTACCTGGACATACGCTCCATGTTCCACCACACCCTTCCAAATCATTGAGCTCCATGCACTGTGCCTTGCTTTCCGCAACTGTTTACCTCCTCCCCCCTCCCCTCCTTGTGGATCCTCTATCGGTTCATGAAATTCCCTGTTCTTCTCACCCACAGTGAACACCCAGAAGATGAATTCCCGTCTTGAGCACACTACTTCATCTCAGAGTTGCGCTTGCACCTTACGTCCTCAGTTACACTGATGCGCAAAAGAAACAGGTATAGACATGCGCATTCAAACACACAGATATGTAAACAGCGTGACAGAAGGCAATCCTTGTGCAAACTGGTGCAGATTTCGATGCTGGCCCATCACCAAGTGTCAGCGTGCGAACCGTTCAACGAACATCATCAATACGGGCTTTCGGAGCTGAAGGCTCACTCGTGTGCCCTTGATGACTGAACGACACACAGCTTTACGCCTCACCTAGGCTCCTCAACACCGACATTGGACTATTGACTACTGTAAACATTTTTCCTGGTCGGACGAGTCCCATTTGAAATTGTATAGAGAGGATGGAGGTGTACGGGTAAGGATACAATCTCACGAATCCACGGACCCTGCATGTTAGCAGGGGGCTGTTCAAGTTGATGGAGGCCCTGTAATGGTGTGGGATGTGTGCAGTTGGAGTGATATGGGACCCCTGATACGTCTAGGTACGACTCTGACGGGTGACACGTACGTAATCATCCTGCCTGAACAAGTACATCCATTCATTTCCGTTGTGCATTCCGACGGACTTGGGCAATTCCATCAGTACAATGCGACACCCCACACGTTCAGAATTGCTACATAGTGGCTCCAGGAACATTCTTCTGAGTTCAAACACTTGCTGTGGCTACCAAACTCCTCAGACATGAACATTATTGTGCACATTTGGGATGTCTCACAACGTGCTGTTCAGAAGAGATTTGCACCCCCTCGTACTCTTACTGATTTATGGACAGCCCTGCAAGATTCATGGTGTCAGATCCCTCCAGCACTACTTCAGAAACTAGTCGAGTCCACGCCACGTCGTGTTGTGGCACTACTGTGAGCTCGCGGGGTCCCTACACAGTATCAGACAGGTGTACCAGTTTCTTTGACTCTTACGTGTATATTACTGATCTTTTGCTGTAGCTTATTCTTGTTTTACTCAATAATTCGATCTGCAGGTATCATTTGACACCGTCGAACGCTTTTTCTAGATCGACAAATTTTATGAAAGTATCCTGAATTTTCTTGAAGTCTTGCTTTCATTACCAGTAGCAGCATCGTACTGCCTCTCTGCTGCCTTAACTTTCTGAGTGACAAACTGATCGTCATCTAACAGATCTCAGTTTTCTATTGTATATTATTCTCGTCATAACACTATGTAACTGTCGGATTTAGGTTTACAGATGTTTGTAGTGGAGGTGGTGGTGGTTTAAAATGTCAGTCTTTAATAGGATGTATTCAAATCGCTCTGTTATTTGGCATAATTAAATTGCTGCGCTCCAAAACAGTGATCGAGGAGTTCTTTATCTATGAAATTAAACAAGAATATAAATTAATTCAGTCTGTTACATGATGATCTAAATAAATAGTTAAATAGTCATTTGCAATAATAAGCTAATGCCTTGGCAAACCTGGACATAGGATCAGGGATGTGGTTCAAGTGAATGTGTATTTTAATAAAAGATTGACGTTCTCGGAAGCCGAAGGTTAGCGCAAAAGGATAAAGCATATTTCCGAATGGTACGCGTTTGGGTATGTGGCCAGAGTCGAAAGCACATTGAACCTGTAACTGCAAACAAGTCTTTAGTGAAGATAAATTACTGAACATCGTTAAACATTACAGTTCATCTCGTGGTTGCAGTTGGATTTCACAATCCTCATTACATGCAAGTGGCGGCTAAGGTGGCTGCGGAATCAGTCACTGGGTCTGTACCAACCATTTGCGCCCAAGTTCAGCTTCGCTGTATGAGAGCCTCTCGCTGCCGATGTGATCTATGCCAGAGGTGGCGCCTGGCTGTCAACTCTGCATGTCGAGATGCTGAGATGACTAACTTTCTGCAGTGCGCTTCCAACAAGGAAGACTCAATTCTGTGCGTTTTTCCAGCAACACACAATTCTGATTGGCTGAATTATAAACAGTGCGAGTGATATCCAGTAAGAAGGTGTCCTAAAAGATGCCGGTCTCCCTCCCTCACTCATTTCAAGTGGCTAACCAGCAACAAAATTCATTGTAGATGGAACTCCAAAACCGTGTCCTACCTTTTACAGCTCTCTGTCTACATTTTTGTGATGCCAGTACGGCTCTACCTCAGTGGACACCGCTCTATTCTTTAGTCTCAATACTGGACTCGTATTCGGAAGGACGACGGTTCAATCCCGCTTCTGGCCATCCAGATTAAGGTTTTCCGTGATTTCCCTATATCCCTCCAAGCAAATTCCGGGATGTTTCCTTTGAAAGGACACGGCCGAATTCCTTCCCCGACCTTCCCTAATCCGATGAAACCGATGACCTCGCTGTTTGGTCTCTTCCCCCCAAACAACCCAACCAACCTTAGTCCCACCTCTAGATTGCTTAAGTCAACCAATTGTAAGTGTTTTTACATTTCAAAAAAATGGTTCAAATGGCTCTGAGCACTATGGGACTTAACATCTGAGGTCATCAGTCCCCTAGAACATAGAACTACTTAAACCTAACAAACCTAAAGACATCACACACATCCATGCCTGAGGCAGGATTCGAACCTGCGACCGTAGCGGTCGCGCGGTTCCAGACTGAAGCGTCTAGAACCGCTCGGCCACACCGGCCGGATTTTACATTTCATTTGACATTTTTATCGTGAAGCACCTTGAAAGGTCTCTGTTGGATTCATTTCATGTTAATTTCTTAAATCTATTGTCATTTCTGCCATACATTCCGCTTATAAATTTACTGTGGTGTTTCTATCTGGGAGGAGACTCAGCAGTGGAACGTGTTACTTTTACACATAAACGAGAACGATCTGTCACACTACTACACTTTAAAACACAGTTTATATGTAATTTATGTAACACAGTCTCATATGGAACCTACATGCATTTTCTTTTATATAGTGTATATGATAAAATACTGTCATCCCCCTTCCCTTCTGTGTGAAAGGATGAATGAGCAAATGTATTTCTAGTTGCGTGCTTGATGGTAGCAGACAAGCCTGTCTGCTAGAGAACAGTCAGACCAATGTCAGAACAGGTAGCTACGCTCTCTAAAAGCAAAGAGGTTTCTATTCTTGGTACGGTCCTGTCCGTCCCTTGTCACGTTGGTATAGGAAGCTGCCTCTCTGGTCACTTCCGTTTGTATCTGTGGGGCACCCTCGGTAGGGGCCCACGTCAGTCTATCCGCGGCGAGCGTCGGAAGTGGTAAGATCTCTGGCTAATCGCGTCTCTGCTAAGTCCGTAGGACAATGGATTTCTTAAGTTCAGCCTAACTGATAATTTAATCACCTTTGTTTCAGGTTTAGATGTAAAATATCTTATGTCATCTTAAATTGCAATGCAGTGCAATTCGAGTGTGAAATTCAGAATATCTTCCAGTAGTTGCTTTGTGAGCAAAGTGAAATCACATGTTGATGATCCGTAACTCTAAGATCATCAAGCTTAAATGCGAATGTGCGTGAGACTATAACATCTAGTCTTGACAATATTTTTCAATATAGCAACTTTTCTTTATTTTCAACCAACGTGGGGTGTACTTTGTGAGACCAGTGCCACGTTCTTACATAATTATTTGACCCATCAGGTTAATAGTATGACGATAGTAAGCAGTTCACGGTTTTTCTTTTGTAAATTGCGTTTCGATGTAATTTATTTTAATTATCAAAATTATTGTGGAGATACACTCTTTATGTAAACCAAGTTGACCACTTGAAGCATGTGGTGTAATCATCAAAGTAGTCCTCAGCTATTCTTTTCCAGAAGATTTCACAGACAATTACTATGAATTTAGTATACCAGGTGTGGTAATTTCATGACGGACAGGATTTCGCTATGACCATAACTTCTTTGGGTGAAAATGGAATCGGTTGGTTGTAGTTAATTTCCTCCTGCATATGTTTCAACGTTCTTCGTGTGTTATTTTATGAATGCTGTGTGGTATACAGTCTCCCAGTCTTGGCTCCATGTTTGATGTGTTCCGTAAGATTACAAACTCACATTTTCACTATCCCAAATAAGGCACCAGTTTAGTTATGAATCAAGTTTAATATGCTGAAATTTTAACGGAACAATGATCAATGTTAAAATAAATGTCCAAATATAAACGGATTTATTTCTTTTTATTTAAATTCTCTTTTTATACATAGATCAACAGTTGTCGTAAGATGACTATTAAAAGATTATAATTAATGTCAGTCTGGTTGGAAATTTGGTAAACTAGACTGGATAGCTGGTGAAACAGTTGCTCAGTAATGCAAGGATAACTTCCCCAGGTAGCTCACAGCTTTTAAGCCGCTTTTATTATCTTGAATATCAGCACCGCTTTCAGAACAACTTAAAGCATCAACTTTACAACCTGAGTGTAGTGGCACTTATCTTCAGAGGTGCCCTAAACTTTTCTGTTCCCATTCTACTCATTCGGATGTTATCTTCACTGTCTGTGTATTTCGACGAATTCTGACTGCGTGCAGAAGTGGCCATAATAGGAGTTCTTCCAAGACTATCCCAAAACAGCACGCATCCCCAGACCACATACAGTGTTCGTTGTTCCCCCACAGCCTCAAGATACAATATGTATTGTGAGTTTTAGTGCATCCGGCGCAAAGTTCTCTTTCCTCAAAGCACTGTTCAGTCTGACCGCCTGCGGAAGTCACTCGCACGCATGAGAGTGACCCAGAAGATCTTCCGAGAATCATCCTGGGGCTGTTTTCCTGTCGGTTTTTATGACCCAGACCGCGTCCTCTCACCTACATCCGTGAGTAAGATGTTTTTATGGAGGCGGGTTATTTAAAAAGTGAAGTCCGATTAGTCGCTAAATGGAAAATACGGTGAACATCAAAAATGTTTTATTTGCAACAGTTAGCTACACCCTCTAGTTACTTCTCTACTTAGTCGCCAATACGATTTAGGCATCTGTCGTAGATTTGTACCAACTTTCTAATACCAACATCATGGAAGGCTTTCCGTCACTTCTCTGCGCTGGTCTGCAGTTCGTTTTCTGTGCTAAAACATTGTCCTCATAGCCAGCGGTTCATGTGAGCAGAGACGAACATGGAGCCAAATCCGACCTGCATGGCGGGTGATCAAACACTTCCCATCGGAATGCTACACGGGCGTCGTCATTGCCCCTGCAGTATGCGGCCGAGAATTGTCATGAAGAAGGAAATGTGTGACAGGTATGCTATATGGGGTTGTATGAAATCAGGCGAAACCTCGCAGCAGGCACTCATACTTGGCAGGAGATAGTATTGTTCTAGGCATCTTTACGTTCTCTCAGAATGCTCTCAGAACTGAAAACAGCGATATGAAG
Organism: Schistocerca americana; assembly: GCF_021461395.2. Taxonomy (NCBI): domain Eukaryota; kingdom Metazoa; phylum Arthropoda; class Insecta; order Orthoptera; family Acrididae; genus Schistocerca; species Schistocerca americana. Next base: position 296,248,253 of record NC_060121.1, on the reverse strand, counting down.
CATTCGACAAGCATACTAGAGACAAAATATCTGTGCAAAGTATGACTAGATTTTTATTGCCGTTTACGTTTTTGCGACCTATCGGACCTTACTTTCGAATAGCCCTTGTAGTTAAGTATTGGCAATAAATGATACTGACACGTATTTCATTGTGGCCGAAAGTTCTAGGCGCTTCAGTCCGGAACCGTGCTGCTGCTACAGTCGCAGGTTCGAATCCTGCCTCGGGCGTGGATGTGTGTGATGTCCTTAGATTAGTTGGGTTTAAGTAGTATTTAAGTCTACGAGACTGATGACCTCAGATGTTACACTACTGGCCATTAAAATTGCTACACCAAGAAGAAATGCAGATGATAAACGGGTATTCATTCGACAAATACATGATACTAGAATTGACATGTGATTACATTTTCACGCAATTTCGGTGCATAGATCCTGAGAAATCATTACCCAGAACAACCACCTCTGGCCGTAATAACGCCCTTAATACGCCTGGGTATTGAGTCAAACAGAGCTTGGATGGCGCGTACAGGTACAGCTGCCCATGCAGCTTCAACACGATACCACAACTCATCAAGAGTAGTGACTGGCGTATTGTGGCGAGCCAGTTGCTCGGCCACCATTGGCCAGACGTTTCCAATTGGTGAGAGATCTGGAGAATGTGCTGGCCAGGGCAGCAGTCGAACATTTTCTGTGTCCAGAAAGGCCCGTACAGGACCTGCAACATGCGGTCGTGCATTATCCTGCTGAAATGTAGGGTTTCACAGGGATCGAATAAATGGTAGAGCCACAGGTCGTAACACATCTGAAATGTATCTTCCACTGTTCAAAGTGCCGTCAATGCGATCAAGAGTCGACGGAGTCATGTAACCAATGCCACCCCATACCATCACGCTGGGTGATACGCCAGTATGGCGATGACGAATATACGCTTCCAGTGTCGCCAAACACGGATACGACCATCATGATGCTCTAAACAGAACCTGGATTCATCCGAAAAAATTATGTTTTGCCATTCGTGCACCCAGGTTCGTCGTTGGGTATACCAACGCAGGCGCTCCGGACTGATGAAGCGTCAAGAGTAAAGGCAGCCATGGTCTCCGAGCTGATAGTCCATGCTGCTGCAAACGTCGTCGAACTGTTCGTGCAGATGGTTGTTGTCTTGCAAACGTCCCCATGTGTTGATTCAGGTATCGAGACGTGCCTGCACGATCCGTTACAGCCATGCGGATAAGATGCCTGTCATCTCGACTGCTAGTAATACGATTCCGTTGGGATCTAGCACGGCGTTCCGTATTACCCTCCTGAACCCACCGATTCCATATTCTGCTAACAGTCATTGGATCTCGACCAACGCGAGCAGCAATGTCGCGATACGATAAACCGTAATCGCGATAGGCTACAATCCGACCTTTATCAAAGTCGGAAACGTGATGGTACGCATTTCTCCTCCTTACACGAGGCATCACAACAACGTTTCACCAGGTAACGCCGGTAAACTACTGTTTGTGTATGACAAATCGTTTGGAAACTTTCGTCATGTCAGCACGTTGTAGGTGTCGCCACCGCCGCCAACCTTGTGTGGCTGCTCTGAAAAGCTAATCATTTGCATATCACAGCACAGCATCATCTTCCTGTCAGTTAAATTTCGCGTCTGTAGCACGTCATTTTTGTGGTGTAGCAATTTTAATGGCCAGTAATGTATTTGACACTGCCCAACACATCCGTGCAAAGTATCACTAGATTTTCATTGCCGTTTATGTTTTCGCGACCTATCGGACCTTACTTTCGAATAGCCCTTGTAATTAAGTATTGGCAATAAACGATACTGACACGTATTTCACTGTGGCCGAAAGCTCTAGGCGCTTCAGTCCGGAACCGCGCTGCTGCTACGATCGCAGGTTCGAATCCTGCCTCTGGCATGGATGTGTGTGATGTCCTTAGGTCAGTTGGGTTTAAGTAGTATCTAAGTCTAGGGGACTGATGACCTCAGATGTTAAGTCCCATAGTGCTTAAAGCCATTTGAACCATTTTTGAACATATTTCATCTATGGGTGTAGGATCAATTCATTCCGATTTGATTGTTCTTTTTATTTCGGGTATTACATCAGTTACGGGACAGTTTGGGAAAATCGACCGCGTAACAACGACCACGTAAAAAAAGCTAACTCCACTTTACAGGGCTGCAGAGGCCAGAAAGAAAATTATCAGCGTCATTATTGTCACGGTATAAGAGACACGGAAAGGTCTGGCAGCCCTTGGTGCACGTTGGACGCGGCTATGTCACTCCGTCCGTGCTCTGCCGGTGCCTGAGTGGCCGCGCAACACGCGGGATCAGTGGCTGTGCGTCGATAGCGGACGAGACGGGACACAGCCGGCAACGCCGGGCCGCTGGCTGCGTGGCTGGTCTGGTCTATCTTATCTGAGACACCGCCGGCCGCCTCCCCGCTCCCAGTCAGCCCTTCACTAATGCTCCCCCCCCCCCCCTCCCTGCCTGCCTTCCCCCTTCCCATAAACCGGTTGCCCGTTCATTCAACCTTCCCCCGGTAGCTCGCAGCACCCACCCCCTTCAGAATATGCTTCCACACCGTATTCTCAGTGGCGAGGCACATATTTGGTGTTCTCCGTGTATACCTGAGGATTTAAGCCAATAAAGTTCTGCTACCAGGAACGAGTGGAAATCTGGAAACTGTTTTAATGACTCAATAGTCCTCTGATATGAATAATCCGAGTTTTCCCCAATTTTTGAATGGAGCTTCAGCTGTACTGAAAAGAAAATCATGAAAATTTCGGACTTTTCCTGTTTGTTTATTTAAACTAAGCGTTTAATCGAGAACATCTTGGTTACTAATAATTAAATTCTGCGTCGACTAAGTACCAAAACTTTGTTATTTGATTACGTTTTCCTATCCAAAATGTGTCAGAAAATGGCCATTTTTCACGCTTTTTGAAAAACACTCGTTTCATCGCTATAAAACGAGAAGAATCTGAGAATTGGCCAGTTTGACGCAAAATTTTATTGGATAAAAGTTGAAGAGCTTCAAATTGTTTTCAGAACTACAAAGACAGTGACAAAAAACCTAGCTGGGAAGTAATTACAGCCATTATTCAATACTAAATGAGTTACATGGTTAACTAAGAAAACTTCCTACTTCCCACTCAATAAATTTTTCAAGTATTCACTTTTTTATTTTTGTTACTGGTACATAATCCCTAACTTACACGTATTGAAATAACAGTTTTGGAAACCATGAAATGAACATAATAATATTAACATATAACTTTGCCTAAGCCAGCCTCAAGTCCGGATGGAAAAGGAGGCGGGGAGGAGAAGTACCTCGTTAAAAAACCTTGGTTCACCTGACCCGGCCGATAGTACCTTGTAAGCTAAGCGTTCCTTCGAAGGATGACGGCGAAAACCTCAACGCCAGTGAAAACGCAGATTCATATCATCATAACGGTGGTACTGGCAGAAGAGGCAAGCTTTATAAAGAAAGTAAAGCATATTTAAAGGTCCAGACACGTCTGTGTGGTAGCCACCGGTACTCTGGCCAACGTCTAGTCTATTCATCATGTGAGGTGTGGCTGAACACTAGGCTCCAGGGACTGACATTCTCTGGTTCTATCCAACAAGCGGTAGCTGCAAACTAATTACAAGCAGAATGACTCGTACGAGTAATATTAAAATTATTCCAGGTGGTCAAATCACTCGACCTGTGGCGACAACCAAGCTGTTGGATTCTGGAGAGCTTGAGCTTGTACGACAGAGAAAGTTGGATCTCTCTGGTAAATTTTCGCGGAAGTCTCTCACATACATTGGCACTTTTAACATACAAACACTTATTCAGACTGGAAAATTACAGAATCGTACTACAGAACTCAACAGACAGAAAATTCAAGTCTCTGCCCTTCAAGTGACTAGATTCACCGATTCGGGAACAACAGACTACAGCAACTACCGTATCTTTTAAAGAAAAAGAGACAAGAAAATATGCTGCATTATTTGACATATATATATTTAGAATATATACTTTCAAATTATACACTTTCAAATTACCAAGCAGCCTTCCGACCCAATAAATCGCACCCAGAATAGATCCATAATCCTAAAACTACTTTAAAAATTAAAGCAATCAGGTCGTAACCAATGATCTATAACTTTTCTCCTCCAAGTTGACCACTTCTCAGATGCTTACGTTTTATAGCAAAGAAAGGAATGTTTTTCGTAAAACATGAAAAATTATCGTTTCCTGACGTAGCTTTGCGACAGGAAAATTTAATAATATAGCAAAGTTTTGGTATTCAATACACGCAAAATTTAATGCTCTACATTTTGGGAACATTGGCTTTTTCGATTAAACGCTTACAAGGGGAGGCCGCCAATTGTGAAATTCAGATTGGATTCATACTGCGCATAATAAAAGCTCATGGCCAGAGGTGCAATGTGGCAAAGCACCAAGATGCACTTCTCAGCCGTTGTCGAGAAAATCTACAGTTAAAAGAAACCGTTGCGGTGAAATACTCTCTACGATTAATAATTTTCTACAGCGTCGTGGCGCAGCGGTAAGCGCTCGGGTTCGTAATCCGAACGTCGCCGGATCGAATCTCGCGCCATGCAACCTTTTTTTTAGTATTTGTTTTTTGTAATTCAAATAAATAAATAAATAAATAAATATATATATATATATATATATATATATATAAAATTCCCGGCAATCAGTTGCAACAATTATGCATATAAAAAGTTGTTGAAAGTCGTTTGTCGTGGAAAAACTGGCGACTTCGAACATCATTATGTTTTCCGCAAACAAAGTTGTAATTCACAAATGTTATTAATTATCTTCATAATGTTATCCACGTATAGTTAACGGAAGACGTAGAAACGATATTCCTAAACGTATACGTATAGCGTAAGTCAAACGTTCGAATTAGAATAGAAACACCACGAACACAAATTTGCTGTGGCAGGTATGAAATATAAACTCCGTTACTCGCTCGTTACACTTGAAGGACAGATGTTGAATGGGCCGAAACGAGCCGCCGCATAACAGCGTAGTTGCCAGCTAACTTCGAAAGAAGGTAGATGCGGTCCCTAGCGCAACTTATAACATCGTCGAAAATCAGTGCGGACGGGAGAGCTTTGGTACACCCTGTTAAAAAAAAAAGGGAAAAATGGAGGCGGTACAATTGGAGAGCGATCCGCCTTCACCAACATGCATAAGCAATTCATTAATAGTAATATATATATATATATATATATATATATATATATATATATATATATATATAACTAATAATAAAAAAAGTTGCATATCGAATCTCGCGCCATGCAACTTTTTTTATTATTAGTTTTTTTGTAATTATATAATTATATATATAATATAATATATTATATATAATTATATATATATATAATTACAAAAAACTAATAATAAAAAAAGTTGCATGGCGCGAGATTCGATCCGGCGACCTTCGGATTACGAACCCGAGCGCTTACCGCTGCGCCACGACGCTGTAGAAAATTATTAATCGTAGAGAGTATTTCACCGCAACGGTTTCTTTTAACTGTCGATTTTCTCGACAACGGCTGAGAAGTGCATCTTGGTGCTTTGCCACATTACACCTTTGGCCATGAGCTTTTATTATGCGCAGTATGAATCGAATCTGAATTTCACAATTGGCGGCCGCCCCTTCTTAGTTGCGAAGTAATTTGGAAAAAGAAGTCCGAAATTTTGGTGGTTTTCTTTTTATTCATATCATCTCTTTTTATTCATATAATTCAAATCAGAGGTCTACTTGAATGAGTCAAACAGTTTCCTGAATTCCACTAATTTTTGGAAGGCAACCCCTTTTTGGAGAGAATTTCACTGGCCTATTTGCGCTACTTGGGATTATCATAGCGCCATGGAGCACTAAAAACTATGTACATTTGTTACAGTTTTAGAAGATCGTTGATGTGTGCACCTATTACTGAAATGTTAGAAAATTTCGATTGAGGTGTTTCATAACTCTTGGGGGCCATGGGAGTAAGCGAGGAAGGAAGGGAGTGGAAATTGTTTATGTACTGTCTGCACAATGTTTCCCGAAGAGATTCAGTAGCATACAAGTAATATATGAAAACGTCGTGCCCAATGCCGCAGTTTACTGCACGAACAGCGATAACGTAGTAAGCGATAATTCTTTTTTCCTATCATGATATTTTGTGTGTGGAGGGAGGGGGGGGGGGGGGGGAGGGGCAGAAGTCAGTGAAAAACGAGTGCGGGAAGTTTGAAACTGAGTGTGAAGTTTGGCGGAAGTGACTAGGTCTTCCCATTCTCAAATACTGGACGAGTGTAGTCTGGATAAGATCTGTGCCGTGAGTTACGCTGCCTGAACACATACACTTGATTTCTAACTTTAATACTCATTGTGCTAAGCCTTTGATGCGTGATTATCCTTCTTTATGAGCAGATTATGACAAAATTTTAAATTCTTAAATTCGGAAAGTGATTACATGTTGTTGTTGTTGTTGTTGTTGTTGTTGTTGTTGTCTTCAGTCCTGAGACTGGTTTGATGCAGCTTTCAACGCTAATCTATCCTGTGCAAGCTCCTTCATCTCCAGTACCTACTGCAACCTACATCCTTCTGAATCTGCTTGGTGTATTCATCTGCTTAGTGTATTCATCTCTTGGTCTCATCTCTCAGCCTCATGTGATGACATGAAAGACTAAAAATGATTTTTTTTGTTGCGCCTGGAAGTTGTAGAGAGATGACCTGCAACTGGCACCTTGTCCCAGGTTAGCCGTTTGGTAATGCAGATAGCCAGTAGAAATGGCTTAAGCCGGCCGCGGTGGTCTCGCGGTTCTAGGCGCGCAGTCCGGAACCGTGCGACTGCTACGGTCGCAGGTTCGAATCCTGCCTCGGGCATGGATGTGTATGATGTCCTTAGGTTAGTTAGGTTTAAGTAGTTCTAAGTTCTAGGGGACTGATGACCACAGCTGTTAAGTCCCATAGTGCTCAGGGCCATTTGAACCATTTAGAAATGGCTTAAGAATTTCTGCAGGAGGAAAAACAAACATTCAATAAACATAAAAATTCCCAAAATATCAGAAAAATGGTTGGCCAAACACAGAAGGTTAAAAAAATTTAACTATCTTGGGAACATAACCCAAGAAAAAATTTTCGTAGAAGTTTCTGTAGAGGAAAGGATACATTACATGTGACTGGATCTTTTGAATAAAAAAAGTACTCGTCTAAAAATGCAAAAATTACACGCTACGATCCATACATGTTATATAAACGAGTATGTACATATAGGCTGGAAAAAAATTGTGTTACGAAATTTTAACCCTGGATAGCTGACGCCAGCAGGAACCAAAATTACTAATATTGTGTAGGTAGACTGCCCTGCACACGTCGCAACACCGGTACCAAATGTAGAGACTCTTTGTGCTCGTATTGTGGACGGCTGTGATACAATACGCCATTCTTCAGGGCTGCATCAGCGCATCAGGGATTCCATGCGACGGACGGTGGATGCATGTATCCTCGCTAACGGAGGACATTTTGAACATTTCCTGTAACAAAGTGTTTGAAGTCACGCTGGTACGTTCTGTTGCTGTGTGTTTCCATTCCATGACTTATGCGATCTGCGGCAGGCAAAGCATTCACGGTCATGCGCTGTCCAGAGCATCCGGCAACAGGCAATACCGCGGACAATCCGTGCGCGTGGCGCAAAGTTTCCCTAGTTTAAAAACTGTGCTTTGTCGGCCTACGCAACATTACTAATTTTGGTTCCTGCTGGCATCAGCTATCCAGGGTTAAGACTTCGTGACACAAATTTCTCCACTCCGTATACAGGGTGTTACAAAAAGGTACGGCCAAACTTTCGGGAAACATTCCTCACACACAAAGAAAGAAAATATGTTACGTGGACATGTGTCCGGAAACGCTTACTTTCCATGTTGGAGCTCATTTTATTACTTCTCTTCAAATCACATTAATCATGGAGTGGAAACACAAAGCAACAGAACGTACCAGCGTGACTTCAAACACTTTGTTACAGGAAATGTTCAAAATGTCCTCCGTTAGCGAGGATACATGCATCCACCCTCCGTCGCATGGAATCCCTGATGCGCTGATCCAGCCCTGGAGAATGGCGTATTGTATCACAGTCATCCACAATACGAGCACGAAGAGTCTCTACATTTGGTACCGGGGTTTCGTAGACAAGAGCTTTCAAATGCCCCCATAAATGAAAGTCAAGAGGGTTGAGATCAGGAGAGCGTGGAGGCCATGCAATTGGTCCGCCTCTACCAATCCATCGGTCACCGAATCTGTTGTTGAGAAGCGTACGAACACTTCGACTGAAATGTGCAGGAGCTCCATCGTGCATGAACCACATGTTGTGTCTTAAAGGCACATGTTCTAGCAGCACAGGTAGAGTATCCCATATGAAATCGTGATAACGTGCTCCATTGAGCGTAGGTGGAAGAACATGGGGCCCAATCAAGACATCACCAACAATGCCTGCCCAAACGTTCACAGAAAATCTGTGTTGATGAAGTGATTGCACAATTACGTGCGGATCCTCGTCAGCCCACACATGTGATTGTGAAAATTCACAATTTTATCACGTTGGAATGAAGCCTCATCCGTAAAGAGAACATTTGCACTGAAATGAGGATTGTTGGATGAACCATTCGCAGAAGTGTACCCGTGGAGGCCAATCAGCTGCTGATAGTGCCTACACACGCTGTACATGGTACGGAAACCACTGGTTCTCCCGTAGCACTCGCCATACAGTGACGTGGTCAACGTTACCTTGCACAGCAGCAACTTCTCTGACGCTGAGATTACGGTTATCATCAACTGCACGAAGAATTGCCTCGTTCATTGCAGGTGTCCTCGTCGTTCTAGGTCTTCCACAGTCGCGAGTCATACGCTGGAATGTTCCGTGCTCCCTAAGACGCCGATCAATTGCTTCGAACGTCTTCCTGTTGGGACACCTTCGTTCTGGAAATCTGTCTCGATACAAAAGTACCGCGCCACTGCTATTGCCCCGTGCTAATCCATACATCAAATGGGCATCTGCCAACTCCATCTTTTGTAAACATTGCACTGACTGCAAAACCACGTTCGTGATGAACACTAACCTGTTGATGCTACGTACTGATGTGCTTGATGCTAGTACTGTAGAGCAATGAGTCGCATGTCAACACAAGCACCGAAGTCAACATTACCTTCCTTCAATTGGGCCAACTGGCGGTGAATCGAGGAAGTACAGTACATACTGACGAAACTAAAATGAGCTCTATCATGGAAACTAAGCGTTTCCGGACACATGTCCACGTAACATCTTTTCTTTATTTGTGTGTGAGGAATGTTTCCTGAAAGTTTGGCCGTACCTTTTTGTAACACCCTGTATAGTGTGTGTGTGTGTGTGTGTGTGTGTGTGTGTGTGTGTGTGTGTGTGTGTCATCTCTTCCTAAACCAATGGACTGATATCAAGCAAACTTGATGGACATCTCCCGGTTAAATTCTAGGGTCCAACTGCACACGTCGGCTTTGTGCAATGAAGTCATACCTAAGGCAAAGACGCTACGTACAGGCAGTCTATGAAAGTAACGGATCATACTCGTAAACAAACGAATGTAGCATACGATCAAATTACTATCACATTCACGCAGTGATTTATTTAGTCATGGATTATATCGAAACAAACTTAAGATAAATCAAATAAATAAGAACAAGAATTAAAAACAAATTTTCATGACTCGTAAGAAGTATTCTCGTAATTTATGCGACTAGAAAAGCACAGAGAACCTTTAAGTGGACTTTTAGAAAAGCAAGGAGAACTAGGTCGATGTCCTCGGCACGTGCCCTCACGTTTCCCTCGCCTGCGTGTAGTTTCGAAGACAGTGATTCCGTGCTGCGCAGCCGCCTCGACCCGGACAGGAGAGTACCACTCGCGACGAACGCTGACGTCCAATATTGGCGGCTCGATGCTCGTCTCTTCCGGAGGACGCTGAAATTTTCAAACCCTGCCCCACACTGCTGTACAGGTGTGTGGTGGGTCGGCGGCCCCAATCTGAAAAGCCGCAAGCAATGGCAGACCTTTATTTTTTGGATCACTTTTTTTTATTTCACTGCGCTTCCCGAGCTGTGTTTGCGGTCAGAAAACGTTGCCGAGCTTGCAGCATATCCGCCTCTATCTGTAGGAGCTCGTCATATACGGAGGGCAAAAATGTAAAATGCAATGTGGAAAAGTTTGACACAGCGAAACTTCAGCAATTTTAGGCCGGGTTCTCTACTATTGTTCATATTTTAGCTATGTCACCGACACCTGAATCTGCTGCAGAAAGAATTTTATAACCAAAACTGAGAAAACAATGTAGTGATGTTCGCGTCGACCACGTCCGACCATGCAGTGAACAGCGAGCAGTGAGTGCATCGCGAGAGTTTCATAGCGGCTAACTGCAAGTTTGGCAGGTGTGGCCTGATCCCGAAGGCACGTTCGATGTGTGTAGTTCCTTTTTTGACCAACTTACAATTTATTACGTAACATATTCATCTCTAATATGATAAACGCTCTGAAAAGAAGAATCAAATTTTGGCCACAAGAATCACAAGTGGCAGAACAAAATCTTATATAAGTGTTCTTAATGTTTTGACTTAAATTTCCACACTGAAGATGGCCACACAGTGACCACAACCAAGATACGAAATAAACATCATCGCGACTGAATGCTTTACCCTTCACTATCTGAAATGAATGTAGTCGCTGGGCGCAATTGCTTCCTTATGGATTCAAACCAGCTATAGAAGTAGGTTTGCCTGTATCCAGACTATTTTCTAAGATGTGTGGGAGTCAGCACTGTGTCGCGTATTGCTACATACGTATTTCCTGAACCAAGAGGGATCTTTACCGTGGCCAACTCCTACCAGTTCCTCCATCATTTCGTAAATAATGCGCGTTACTATTTTGCATCAGTGACTTCAGTGAGTTATTAAACTGATGGTTCTGTAATATTCACACTTGTCAGCACCTGCCCCGTTCAGAATTGGAATCATTACATTCTTTTTGAAGTCTGCCGTTCATCTACATCTATATTTACAGGGATACTCTGCAAATCAGTGCAGTGCCTGGCAGAGGGTTTATCGAACCACCTTCACAATTCTCTGTTATTCCAATCTCGTATAGCGCGCGGAAAACACCTATGTCTTTCCTTTGGAGCTCTAATTTCCCTTATTTATTATAATGGTCGTTTCTCCCTGCGTAGATCAGCGTCAAAAAAATATTTTCGGATTCACAGGAGAAATTTGGTGATTGAAATTTCGTGAGAAGATTCCGCCGCAAAGAAAAACTGCTTTGTTTAATTATATCCACCCCAATTCATGTATCATTCCAGCGACACTCTTCTCCCTATTTCGCGACAGTACAAAACGTGCTGCCGTCATTTCAACTTGTAAGGATCTCACACAGCGCAACAGTATTCTAAAAGAGGACGGACAAGCGTAGTGTAGGCATCTCTTTAGTAGATCTGTTACACTTTCTAAGTGACCTGCCAATAAAACGCAATATTTACTTAGCCTTCCCAACAACATCTAGCCGGCCGAAGTGGCCGTGCGGTTAAAGGCGCTGCAGTCTGGAACCGCAAGACCGCTACGGTCGCAGGTTCGAATCCTGCCTCGGGCATGGATGTTTGTGATGTCCTTAGGTTAGTTACGTTTAACTACACTCCTGGAAATTGAAATAAGAACACCGTGAATTCATTGTCCCAGGAAGGGGAAACTTTATTGACACATTCCTGGGGTCAGATACATCACATGATCACACTGACAGAACCACAGGCACATAGACACAGGCAACAGAGCATGCACAATGTCGGCACTAGTACAGTGTATATCCACCTTTCGCAGCAATGCAGGCTACTATTCTCCCATGGAGACGATCGTAGAGATGCTGGATGTAGTCCTGTGGAACGGCTTGCCATGCCATTTCCACCTGGCGCCTCAGTTGGACCAGCGTTCGTGCTGGACGTGCAGACCGCGTGAGACGACGCTTCATCCAGTCCCAAACATGCTCGATGGGGGACACATCCGGAGATCTTGCTGGCCAGGGTAGTTGACTTACACCTTCTAGAGCACGTTGGGTGGCACGGGATACATGCGGACATGCATTGTCCTGTTGGAACAGCAAGTTCCCTTGCCGGTCTAGGAATGGTAGAACGATGGGTTCGATGACGGTTTGGATGTACCGTGCACTATTCAGTGTCCCCTCGACGATCACCAGTGGTGTACGGCCAGTGCAGGAGATCGCTCCCCACACCATGATGCCGGGTGTTGGCCCTGTGTGCCTCGGTCGTATGCAGTCCTGATTGTGGCGCTCACCTGCACGGCGCCAAGCACGCATACGACCATCATTGGCACCAAGGCAGAAGCGACTCTCATCGCTGAAGACGACACGTCTCCATTCGTCCCTCCATTCACGCCTGTCGCGACACCACTGGAGGCGGGCTGCACGATGTTGGGGCGTGAGCTGAAGACGGCCTAACGGTGTGCGGGACCGTAGCCCAGCTTCATGGAGACGGTTGCGAATGGTCCTCGCCGATACCCCAGGAGCAACAGTGTCCCTAATTTGCTGGGAAGTGGCGGTGCGGTCCCCTACGGCACTGCGTAGGATCCTACGGTCTTGGCGTGCATCCGTGCGTCGCTGCGGTCCGGTTCCAGGTCGACGGGCACGTGCACCTTCCGCCGACCACTGGCGACAACATCGATGTACTGTGGAGACCTCACGCCCCACGTGTTGAGCAATTCGGCGGTACGTCCACCCGGCCTCCCGCATGCCCACTATACGCCCTCGCTCAAAGTCCGTCAACTGCGCATACGGTTCACGTCCACGCTGTCGCGACTCCAGAAGACTGCGATGGAGCTCCGTATGCCACGGCAAACTGGCTGACACTGACGGCGGCGGTGCACAAATGCTGCGCAGCTAGCGCCATTCGACGGCCAACACCGCGGTTCCTGGTGTGTGTGTCCGCTGTGCCGTGCGTGTGATCATTGCTTGTACAGCCCTCTCGCAGTGTCCGGAGCAAGTATGGTGGGTCTGACACACCGGTGTCAATGTGTTCTTTTTTCCATTTCCAGGAGTGTAGTTCTAAGTTCTAGGGGACTAATGACCTCAGAAGTTGAGTCCCATAGTGCTCAGAGCCATTTGAACCATTTGAACCACAAGGTCATTTATGTATATTGTGAACAGCAACAGTCCTACGACACTCCCCTGCGGCACACCTGAAATCACTCTTACTTCGGAAGACTTCTCTCCATTGAGAATGACATGCTGCGCTCTGTTATCTAGGAATTTTTCAATCCAATCACACAATTGGTATGATAGTCCATATGCTCTTACTTTGTTCATTAAACGTCTGTGGGGAACTGTATCGAACGCTTTGCGGAAGTCAAGAAACACGGCATCTACCTGTGAACCCGCGTCTATGGCCCTCTGAGTCTCGTGGACGAATAGCGAAAGCTGGGTTTCACACGATCGCCTTTTTCGAAACTCATGCTGATTCCTACAGAGTAGATTTCTAGTCTCCAGAAAAGTCATTATTCTCGAACATAATACGTGTTCCAAAATTCTACAACTGATCGACGTTAGAGCTATAGGTCTGTAGTTCTGCACATCTGTTCGACGTCCCTTTTTTGAAAACGGGGATGATCTGTGCCCTTTTCCAATCCTTTGGAACGCTACGCTCTTCTAGAGACCTACGGTACACCGCTGCAAGAAGGGGGCAAGTCCCTTCGCGTACTCTGTGTAAAATCGAACTGGTATCCATCAGGTCCAGCGGCCTTTCCCCTTTTGAGCGATTTTAATTGTTTCTCTATCCCTCTGTCGTCTATTTCGATATCTACCATTTTGTCATCTGTGCGACAATCTAGACAAGGAACTACAGTGCAGTCTTCCTCTGTGAAATAGCTTTGGAAAAAGACATTTAGTATTTCGGCCTTTAGTCTGTCGTCGTCTGTTTCAGTACCATTTTGGTCAGAGAGTGTCTGGACATTTTGTTTTGATCCACCTACCGCTTTGACATAAGACCAAAATTTCTTAGGATTTTCTGCCAAGTCGGTACATAGAACTTTACTTTCGAATTCATTGAACGCCTCTCGCATAGCCCTCCTCACACTACATTTCGCTTCGAGTAATTTTTATTTGTTTGCAAGGCTTTGGCTATGTTTATGTTTCCTGTGAAGTTCCCTTTGCTTCTACAGCAGTTTTCTAACTCGGTTGTTGTAACACGGTGGCTCTTTTCCATCTCTTACGATCTTGCTTGGCACATACTCATCTAACGCATATTGTACGATGGTTTTGAACTTCGTCCACTGATCCTCAACACTATCTGTACTTGAGACAAAACTTTTGTGTTGAGCCGTCAGGTACTCTGTAATCTGCTTTTTGTCACTTTTGCTAAACAGAAAAATCTTCCTACCTTTTTTAATATTTCTATTTACGGCTGAAATCATCGATGCGGTAACCGCTTTATGATCGCTGATTTCCTGTTGTGCGTTCACTGTCTCAAATTGTTCGGGCCTGTTTGTCACCAGAAGGTCTAATATGTTATCGCCACGAGCCGCTTCTCTGTTTAATTGCTCAAGGTAATTTTCAGATAAAGCACTTAAAAAAATTTCACTGTGTTCTTTGTCCCTGCCACCCGTTATGAACGTTTGGGTCTCCCAGTCTATATCCGGCAAATTAAAATCTCCACCCATAACTATAACATGGTGGGGAAATCTACTCGAAATATTTTCCAAATTATCCTTCAGGTGCTCAGCCACTATGGGTTGACAAATGCAGCAACATTTGGACGTGGATACCATCCGGTCCTGGGGCGGAGGAGCGAGAAGAAGAAAGCGCATGTTGGAGTTCCCGCATGGAGAAAACAGTATTGTAGCTTTCGTGATTTTGAGAGGAGAAAGCAAGATGTCGCACTTCCGCTGCACGTTTCTTCGGGAGAAACGCTGGCGGGTAATTTGAAGAGCTCGAAATCTCAGCAAAGTGCTGACCCAATGAGTTAGAAATTGCGACGGGGTCCACTAAGGTATCATGCGCGACAGTGAGCCCAGAGACCGGGGAGAAACTAGGCGCGCCTGAGAACCGTCGAAGCCGACTCCAAACTTCCGAGGAGGGAGTGAAGGTGTTAAATGAGCTAATAAAGAATTTCCAGCTTGCCTTCTTGCTATCGCGGATGACGCGACGGCATCGCGCACGGAACTGCATATAGCGGATACAGTTGGCCAAAGTAGGATGCTGACGGAAAACGCGGAGAGCACGTCGCCGCTCACGTATTGCATCACGGCATGCCTCGTTCCACCAAGGAACTGGGGGGCGCCGGGGCAATTCGGAGGTACGTGGTATTGAATGTTCCGCAGCTGTAAGAATAACGTCGGTAATATGTGTGACCTCATCGTCGACGCTGGGAAAGTGACGGTCATCGAATGTCGCTAGAGACGAAAAAAGTGTCCAATCAGCTTGGGCAAACTTCCAGCGTCGCGGGCGCAAGTATGGCAGTTGAGGCTGCAGTCTAAGGACACATGGAAAGTGATCACTCGAGTGTGTATCATCAAGGGCGAACCATTCGAAGCGCCGAGCTAGCGGAACAGTACCGACCGAAAGGTCCAAATGAGATAAATTTGTCGTGGAGGCAGACAAAAATGTAGGGACCCCAGTGTTGAGGCAAACTAGATCCGCTTGGTGGAAGACGTCTAGCAAGAGTGAGCCACGTGGACAAGGATATGGAGATCCCCAAAGCAGGTGGTGGGCATTGAAGTTCCCAACTACCAAATAGGGGGGTGGAAGCTGACCAAGAAGATGAAGGAGATCGGCTCGTGCCATTGGTGTGGACGATGGAATGTATACAGTACAAAGAGAGAACGTGTATCCAGAAAGGGAAAGACGGACGGCGACAGCTTGGAAGGAACTGTTTAAGGGGATTGGGTGATAATGGAGAGTATCATGGAGAAGAATCATGAGTCCTCCATGGGCTGGAGTGCCTTCAACAGAGGGGAGTTCATATCGGACGGACTGAAAATGAGGCAGAACAAAGCGGTCATGGGGACGCAGCTTTGTTTCCTGAAGACAGAAGATGACCGGCGAGTAGGATCGGAAGAGGATGGACAATTCACACCGATTGGCTCGAATACCGCGGATATTTCAGTGGATAATGGACATAGGGTGAACAGAAAATGGAGGAATGTGACCAAGGTTGCTGTCAACTCAACGACTGCTCGGAGCTTGCGACCGACAGCATGGAATGGCACTCAGCCGAAGGCAGAAGATCCTGATCCATAGGTTGTTCAGGAGCAGCTCCTACCACCAGCGATCGGCCGGTTGATCGGCCGCCAGCAGTGCGCCTTGGCGACACAGAAAACGGCCGAGGGCGATTTCCGCCAGGTGGTGCTGTAGATGGGACATGCCTTGGCGGAGAAGGAGAGGAACTGGGTTTCTTTGTAGCCTTCTTGGAAGTATGATGTTTAGATGAAGGAGGAAGCGATGGTTGGGAAGTTGCGGTACGTAAAAACTCTTCACGAGTATGCTCTTTTTTCGAAGTCTTGGTGTCTGACTTTTGGGCTCGAGATTTAGCAGAACCCGACGAAGGGTGAGCCAGAGAGTGGGCAGGCGAAAGTGGTGAGGTTGAACGGGCGATCTTTCCGCTGGCCGATCTGACGACCGTGGCACTAAAGGTGAGGTCGCAAGTCTGCGTGGCCGCCTCCTTTGTTGGCCGAGGAGAAGCAAGGACAGTGCTGTATTTTCCTGTCTGAGGCACGGTGGGCTGTCGACTGGCGAATAATTTTCGAGCAGCGAAGGTCGACACCTTTTTCTTCACTCTGATTTCCTGGATGAGCTTTTCGTCCTTAAAAACGGGGCAATCTCGAGAGGAAGCAGCGTGGTCACCCATACAGTTGATACAGCGAGGGGATGGAGGTGGACAAGCACCCTCATGGGCATCCTTGCCACACGTAACACATTTGGCCGGATTGGAACAGGAATGGCTGGTGTGATTGAACCGCTGACACCAATAGCAACGCGTAGGGTTTGGGACGTAAGGGCGAACGGAAATTATCTCATAGCCTGCTTTGATTTTCGATGGGAGTTGAACTTTGTCAAATGTCAAGAAGACAGTTCGGATTGGAATGATGGTGGTGTCAACCCTTTTCACAACTCTATGTACAGCCGTTACGTTCTGGTCAGACAGGTAGTGCTGATTTCTTCGTCAGACAATCCATCGAGGGAGCGTGTATAAACGACTCCACGCGAGGAATTTAAAGTACGGTGCGGTTCCACCCGGACAGGGAAGGTGTGTAGTAGTGAGGTAAGCAGCAATTTTTGTGCCTGGAGAGCACTGACTGTTTCTAACAACAGGGTGCCATTCCGTAATCTGGAACAAGACTTTACAGGACCTGCAATTGCGTCGACACCTTTCTGAATAATGAATGGGTTGACCGTGGAGAAGTCGTGACCTTCGTCAGACCGAGAAACAACAAGAAACTGTGGCATCGATGGAAGAACTGTCTGTGGCTGAGACTCTGTGAACTTACGCTTGTGAGCAGACATACTGGAAGGTGAGGAAACCATTGCGGAAGAATCCCCCATGATTACCGGCGTCTCCGATGGCGCGCTCCTCCCTTGTGGGGGCCCTCTCTGAGGGCACTCCCACCTTAGGTGATTGTTCACACCTCAGGTCACACCTCCCGACAAACGGACGGAGGGACCAATCGGCACTTTCGGAAGGTATCAGCTCGGGTAATTACCCCTCCCTGGGACTGGCCATTACCAGGGGGTACGACGTGTCCTACCTGTCTACCCGGGGTGGGGAATTACGCGTTACCCCGTCACCGGCTACGCATGGAAGTGCGTGGGTCGGCCTTCAGACACGCACAGGGAGGAAAAAAGAGAAAGGGAAAGGAAAGAAGAGGGGTCTCAAACGCCGCAGCGGAGAAAAGGGCAAGGAGAAGAGGGAAGGAAAAGAGGAGGACAGAGGAAGGACGAAGACTTGCAAGTGTAGAAAGCAAGGAATTTGTAACAGTTTCGAGCGTCCGTCTCCGGACGTAGGCACAAACCATACTCCCAGAAGCGGAGAAAGGGAAGGAAAGAGCCAGAGGTGAGGGGGGGGGGGCGAAGATGGGGGACAGGGAAGGATGCGGAAAGGGAAGGGAAGGTATGCAGCCCGGAAAGGAAGGAGGGCCACATTAGCTCGGGGTCCCGTGCTCGCTACGCACGTATCCACAAAAGAGTTGTGGACCCCCTGGCGGGACTGTCCAGCCTGTCTCTGCGGTAAGCCTTCCAATCTGAGTTTAGGATATCAAGTCAGTTACTATGAACTGTTACCTCTCAGACAGGAAATCACGAATACAGTCACATAATTGAGACGATATTCGATAAAAACGCAATTTCACTACAAGCCGCCTGTGGGGTACAGTAGCAAAAGCCTTCTGGAACTCCAGAAACACGGAATAAATTTGAAATCCCTTTTCAATAGCACTCAACACTTCGTGCGAGTAAAGAGCTAGTTGCGTTTCACAGTAACTATGTTTTCTAAATCCGTGTTGAATGTTTGTCAATAGGCCGTTTTCCTCGAGGTTCAAATGGCTCTGAGCACTATGGAACTTAACATCTGAGGTCATCAGTCCCCTAGAACGTAGAACTACTTAAACCTAACTAACCTAAGGACATCACACACATCCATGCCCTAAGCAGGATTCTAACCTGCGACCGTAGTAGTCCCGCGGTTCCGGACCGCAGCGCCTAGAACCGCACGGCCACAGCGGCCGGCTTTCTTCGAGGTAATTCAGTATGTGTGAACACACTACATGTTCCAAACTCGTGCTGTATATCGACGTTAATGATACGGGCCTGTAATTTAGTGGATTACTCCTACAACCTTTCTTGAATATTGGTGTGACCTGTACAACTTTCCAGCCTTTGGGTATGGATCTTCCGCCGAGCGAACGGTTGTATATGATTGTTAAGTATGGAGCTATTGTATCAGCGTATTCTGAAAGGAACCTAACTAGTACGCAGTCTGGGCCGGAAGATTTGCTTTTGTTAATTTATTTAAGTTGCTTCACTACTCCGAGGATATTTACTTCTTATTCCAGCTCTCCTATATGCTTTGGATAATAGGTGGAATAGTTTAGTCATCGTATTTTCTCCAAAGAGTGTCAATAAATCTTAGGATACGTCATCTACTCCAGGAGCTTTGTTTCGACCAAGGTTTTTGAGAGCTGCGTCGAATATTTCTCGCAGTATCACATCTCCCATCAAATATCGTCTGCTTCGTCTTCTCTTTCTATATGGAGAAGCCAGAAAACTAGTCAGATGGAAAACTGAAAGTAAACGTTTTATAAACTCAAACGTAATCCTCATAACCGTTAATATATTCATCCAACTGTGAGACAAAACTGCCAATGCCTCCACGCAAAAATGTTAGCGGTCATCTACGGAACCATAATGCCGTTGGACCACCCACCTTTTGCCAAGGATGTTTCGACTACGCGGTTGACGTTTCGCTGGGTAGCCCTTACACGTCCTCCATACATTCGCCGATCCCTCCCCATGCGATTTCAATATTTTTGGTGCCCTGAAAATAGACATTCGTGGCCGTCGATTTGCTTCAGACAAACAGGTGCACATCGTGATACAATTGCGATTTTGTGGGCAACTGCAAATATTTTTCCATGCAGGCATTGACCATGTTGTCTCGTAGCGGGATAAATGAATTAACACTTAAGGCGATTAGTTCTGAAAGAATGTACAGGCTACTTATTTTATTCCATCTATCTCGTTTTCATCTGACTGCCCCTTACATATTGTCGTTGCGGTCTTCAGTCCAAAGGCTGGTTTGATGCAGCTCTCCATGTTACTACATCCTGTGCAACCATCTTCATCTCAGAGTCAGTAGTGCAACATACATCCCCCTAAATCTGCTTTCTGTATTCATCCCTTGGTCTCCCTCTACGATTTTTACCCCAACGCTTCCCTATAGTGTTAAACTGGTGATTCCTTGTTGCCTCAGAGTGAGTCCTACCAATCGTTCCCTTCTTTTAATCAGGTTGTACCACAAATTTTTCTTATCCCCAATTCCATTCAGTACCTCCTCATCAGTTATATAATCCGCCCATCCTATTTTTAGCATTCTTCTGTAGCACCACATTTCAAATGCGTCTATTCTATTCTTACGCAAACTGTTTATCGTCCATGTTTCACTTCCATACAAATACTTCCAGAAAGGTCTTCCTGACACTTCGTTCTACACTCTATGTAAACAAATTTCTCTTCTTCAGAAACGCTTTCCTTGCCATTCCCCTCTACTTCGACCATCATCAGTTATTTTGCTCCCCAAATAGCAACATTTATTTATTACTTCAAGTGCCTCATTTTCTAACCTAATTCCCGCAGAACCGCCTCATTTAATTCGAATACATTCCATACCCTCTTTTTGCTTTTTTTGATGATCATCTTGCATCCTCCTTTCAAGACACTGTCCATTCCGTTCAGCTGCTCTTGCAGGTCCTTTGCGGTCTCTTACAGAATTACAATTTCATCGGCAAATCTCAAAGTTTTTATTTCTTCTCCCCGGATTTTAATTCCTACTCCAAATTTTCTTTTGTTTCCTTTACTACTTGCTCAACATACAGATTGAATAACATCGGGGATAGTCTACAACTCTGTCTCACTGCCTTCTCAACCATTTTCTCTTTCGTGCCCCTCGACTTTTACAACTGCCACCTGGTTTCTGTACAAATTACATAACACTGTCTTAAAGTCAATCCCCCAGACTGGTGCCTTTGCGGACACAGAAGTGCCTGGTGACACCTTTCATGTACGATATGTTTCTCTGGACTCTCCATGGATACCCCTGGGATGTGGATCCACCTACGGCACGGCTACCTGTGTCCATAGTTTATGGGGGACCATTTGTTTGTGTGTGTCTTCTGACTGGTCTGATGAGGCCCGCCACGAATTTCGCTCTCCTGTCAACCTCTCCATCTCGGGATAACACTTGCACTAAAGGCCCTCCATTTTTGTTGGGTACATTTCTACTCTGGTTTCTCTACAGTTAAAACCTCCAGAATTCTCTGAAGTAGCATGCAAGTTACTTCTTGATGTCTTAACACATGTCCGTAACACGATCCCTTCATCTTGTCAATGTTTTCCACGTGTTCATCTCCTCGCCCATTCTGCGAGAAAAGTCCTCATCTCTTAATTTATCAGTCAGCCTATTTTTAACATACGGGAGGCGTTCAATAAGTAAAGCAACGCAATTTTTCCAACAGCATGTTGGTTTTTTCAGGATTCAAGTGCACCATATTACTCCCCGCTATTTTGGCTGCAGGATCCTATTTTATATTATTCAAAAAAATCTCAGTTCGATGCGACGGCTTACGCCACCTTACGGCTAGGGCCAGTGTGCCCGACCGATGCCACCATACTGGTCGACGTGGGAGCCAAGGCATTGCTGGTTCAATAACTTCCCCATCATGCATGTACTGCTTTCCACGGAGTGCATCCTTCATTGGGACAAACAGATGGAAGAAGGCAGGTGCGAGACCTGGGCTTTAGGGTGGATGAGGAACAACAGCGATCGACGATTACAGAGATCTCGCCTAACGGGTCATCTTGCTTTTGTTCACTGCCAAGTCTCCGTGGGCATTCTGCAAGCGCCTATGAAGATCTGCAATGCTCTAGTTTTCTGACAAAAGCAACTCGATGACAGTGCTCTGCTTGGAACGCACCTCCGTTACAGACGCCATTTTGAAGGCTACGTGTATGAAACTATAGGGACTGAAGCGGGAATATTCCACGATGTCACACAACAAATTCCACGTTTTTAAACCGAAACTGGTAGAGAAAAAAAGAATGTTGCATTACTTATTGAACGCTCCACATACTTCTAGTGATAAACATATGAAACACTTCGATTCTCTTCCATTCAGGAACCATCTTATACACTGAAAAGCCAAAGAAAATGGTACACCTGCCTTATTTCGTGCACGGCCCGTGCGAGCATGCGGAAGTGCCGTAACATGACCTGGCATGGACTCGACTAATGTCTGAAGTGGAATTGGAGGGAACTGACACCATGAATCCTGCAGGCCTGTCCACAAATCCGCAAGAGTACAATGGGGTTGAGATCTCTTCTGAATAGCACGTTGTAAGGCATCCCAGATATGCTCAACAATGTCCATGTCTGGGCAGATTGGTGGCCAGCTCAAGTGTCTGAACTCAGAAGAGTGTTCCTGGAGCCACTATATAACAATTCTGGACGTGTGGGGTGTCGCATTGTCCTGCTGGAATGGCCCAAGTCCGCCGGAATCCAGAATTCACATGAATGGATGCATGTGATCAGACAGGATGCTTACGTAAGTGTCACCTGTCAGAGCCGTATCTAAACGTATCAAGGGTTCCGTATCAACCCAACTGCACACGTCACACACCATTACAAAGTCTCCACCAGCGTGAACAGTCCCCTGCTGACATGCAGAGTCCATGGATTCGTGAGGTTGTCTCCACACACGTACAAATCCGTCCGCTCGATACAATTTGAAACGAAGATCGTAACACCGTCCCTCTCTTCAATCGTCGAGCGAACGTCAAAATGGCACATTTTAGATAATCGATCGCAGAATTTAATAGCAGCTAAAATCGCTTAATAGTGGAAAGGTTTCAGTACCATATGAGATACCTATAAGATTCTATAAAGATTATGCGAAAGAACTTGCTCCCCTTCTAGCAGTAATTTGTCGTAAATCGTTTGAGCAACAGAAGGCACGTAACGACTGGAAAAAAGCGCAGGTCATTCCCTTTTTTAAGAAAGGCTGTAAGACAGATCCATACAATTATAGACCTATATCATTGACGTCAGTGTGTTGTAGAATTATGGAACATGTTTCATCTCAAGAATTATGACGTTCTTGGAAAATTAACATCTCCTCTATAAGAATCGACATGGATTCCGCAAATAGAGATCCTTCGAAACTCAGCTCGCTCTGTTCCTCCATCAGATCCACAGCGCAGTGGACAACGGCGCTCAGGTTGATGCCGTGTTCCTTGATTTCAGTAAGATATTTGACATCGTCCCGCATTGCCGTTTAATGAAACAAATACGAACTTACGTAGTATCAGAGCAGACCTGCGATTGGATTCAGGACTTACTTACAGAGAGAACTCAACACTTCGCTCTTAACGGAACTAAATCGACAGATGTAGAGGTAATATCCTAAGTACCGCAGGGAAGTGTGATAGAACCATTGTTGTTTACCATATACGTAAATGATCTAGTAGAAAGCGTCGGATGCTCTTTATGGCTATTCGCAGATGTTGACGTTGTTTATACCAAAGTACCAACACCAGAAGATGGTAAGATGTTGCAGAACGACCTAAGGAGAATCGATGAATGGTGCAGACTCTGGCAGTTGACGCTGAACGTAAATAAATGTAACATATATCGCATATATAGGAAAAGACATTCACTACTGTACAGCTACACTATTGATGACGAACAGCTGGAGACAGCGTCTGGAGTAAAGTATCTAGGCGTAACTATCCAGAGCGACCTGAAGTGGAGGGACCACATAAAACAGATAGTGGGAAAAGCAGACACCAGACTCAGATTCATCGGAAAAATCTTAAGGAAATGTAACTCATCCACGAAAGAAGTGATTTATAAGGCGCTTGTTCGCTCGATTCTTGAAGATTGTCAGGTTGGATTGATAGAGGAGATAGTGATGATCCAACGAAGATCGGCGCGTTTCGTCACGGGTTCGTTTAGCTGGTGAAAGAGCGTTACGAAGATGGTAAACAAATTCCGCTGGCAGACGTTACAAGAGAGGCGTTGTGCATCACGAAGATATTTCCACAATGTGAAAAACTCATTCTGGAAACATCCCCCAAGCTGTTGCTAAGCCGTGTCTCCGCATATCCTTTCTTTCAGGAGTGTTAGTTCTGCAAGGTTCGCAGGAGAGCTTCTGTAAAGTTTGGAAGGTAGGAGACGAGGTACTGGCAGACGTAAAGCTGTGAGGACGGGGCGTGAGTCGTGCTTGGGTAGCTCAGTTGGTAGAGCACTTGCCCGCGAAAGGCAAAGGTCCAGAGTTCGAGTCTCTGTCCGGCACACAGTTTTAATCTGCTAGGAAGTTTCACGAAGATATTTACTATTGAAATTTCGGGACAGCACTTTTCAGGAGGAGTTGGACAACATATTACTTCCTCCCACATACACCTTGCGTAATGACCACGAGGAGAAAATTCGAGAAATTAGAGCCAATACAGAACCGCATTATTGAGCATATCAAAGACATTCATCTTTTGTAGTATACTAGTTTCATTTTAATTTATTAATATTCTTATCCTATTCTGGAGCCAAACACAAGTGTGCCCCAGTACACTCCTTTCAATATCTACATTTGTATACGCATGCCTATACCAGTTTTTTTGGCGCTTCAGTGTGTGGCACTGGAGACGAACCTGAGCTGAACAATTTTAAGTTTCTGGGGAATGTCCATATGAACGGAAGTAAATGGAGTTTACAACAGTACACAAGATCTTCCAGCAGAAAGCCGCAGCAGGGAGGATAATACACGCTACCGCGCGAGCTAGCAATTAGCCGCGCACCTGGAGCCCTGTGACCAGTTGCTTGCTCTCGGCGCGTACCAGCCCGCCTGCCTAGCGATAATTGAAAGCAAATAACCGGTGCCGGCGGCCTCTTTGTTTTCGGATCCCTCCAACACGTGGCGCCAGAGCTGCCGAACTCTCCTCTCCCGTAGAGGGAGGCCCTCTCGGCGGCAGGGCAGCGCAGCTGTGGGTTTGCCGGCTCTGTTGACACACGACTCGCGGCCCCCGGCACTCGTAACGATTCGTCCGCGTGGCCCTCCGTGGCGGGGGCCAACACAACGCAACTCGCCTCACCGCTCTGCCGTGTGCGTGCTTTCGCGAGTGCGTGCGTGCGTACATGCGTGCGTGTGCGTGCCGACCCAGCGCTGAAGTATCGACTCCGTCTGCTGAGCGGAGCGCTGCATTGTCTCTGGTCGTGCAGCGGAGCACGCGTGGACAGCGCCTCTGGCGGACGGTCGTGAATCACATCGGGACTGTTCTCCGAAAGCTTACTTTTTTTTGTCGCCAAATCTTTTGTTTCGCGTTTCTACTGCGAAAGAAAGCAGTTTTAACCTCAGTGTTCAATGACCTGCTGAAACCTCCCCTTAGAGGTTTATCAGCACAGTAGTTCATTAATTTTTCTATGTTATTTGATTTTCAAACAGCTGAGCAAAACTGAACGTACTCAAACATTACTCTCTTTACTTATTCTGATCAACACTACACTGACACACAATATTTTTAGTGCAGCGCAACCTGACTTTCAAAAATACCTACAAAAGTATGGCTCTGACTAACAATAACCTATACCTTTCATGAATCACTTACCTCACAAGAATCTTCGTTACTCGAACTACTGCAATACAGCGAGCGCCAATACTGCCAGCTAAATAAAAGTTTCTAACTACTGAAGGCACTAACTACTGATGAAATGAAAGATTTTGATAGAGAACAAACAATGTATTTCCCCTAATAGTGTTCAAAAGTTTTATATATATATATATATATATAAAGTCCATGACATCCAGTCTTACAAATTTACTGTCTCTGATGGACACACGTCCAGATCATCCGCTCTCAAAACTCCGCCATCTCTCTCCCCACATCCACCACTGCTGGCGGCTCACCTCCAACTGCGCAACGCTACGCACTTTTCACATTCAGCTGCCCAACACTACAATAGCGAATATTCCAACAATGCCAACCAGCCACAGACTGCACACAGCACAGCTAGTGATTTTCATACAGAGCGCTATGTGGCGTTAGCAACATAAAAACCTAAACAGCCTACTTACACTGTGCAGATATGGCTTGAGAAAAATAATTCATTTTTTCCTGCAATCGTCAACCTCTGCCTATTAGGGGGGAGCGAAAAGTAATTTTTTACGTTAAATTCCAACAGATATAGTGTTAACATGTTTTTATTTTTAATCAATGATTGAATCACCTTCTATATCAACAACGTTTTGTTATCTAGTGTGCAGATTTTCTATGATGGAACAATGAAGATAATTGGTTTTTGACCAAAGTGTCTAAAGATTGCATTTAGGACATCATCCATATTTTCAAACTTTTTGCCACTTAGAAAATGTTGTAGCGATCTAGAATAAATGGAAATCCGATGGCGTAGTATCGGGCGAGTATGGTGGGTGAGGCAGTACCGCCCATCCTATTAATTTTTCCAGGGATCGTCTTGTCCAGTGCGGTCGCGCGTTATCGTGTTGTAGAATAACGCCATTACTCTTGACAGTCTCTAGACATTATTCAATTAAAGTCTGACTTACTCTATCTAATTGTTCATTGTGCGTACTGACAGTTTGTCTAGATTTCAGCACTCCAAAATGAACGATCCAGTGAATACTCAACTAAACACACAAAACCGCGTCTTTAGGGTGTAAAGATGGCTTAGCAGTACTTCGTGCCGATTCATTCGGAGAGGGCCACTGCCTTTTCGTTTTGGGTTATCGTAATAAACCCATTAGTCATCGCGAGTGAGAGCGAGATCAAGAAACGCTTCTGTATTGTGTCACTGAAGTAATAAGCTGCATGCGATGGATTGTTAGCTTTATTTGTCTTAACCAATTTGCTGCAAATTTCCCTAGCTGGCCGCTGTGGCCGAGCGCTTCTAGGCGCTTCAGTCCGAAACCGCGCTGCTGCTACGGTCGCAGGTTCGAATACTGCCTCGTTCATGGATTGGTGTGATGTCCTTAGGTTAGTTAGGTTTAAGTAGTTCTAAGTCTAGGGGTCTGATGACCTCAGATGTTAAGTCCCATAGCCCTTAGAGCCATTTTTTGCAAATTCCATTGAGTGGTCGGCCCAGTGTTTGACAGTTCCCAGATTGTCTGATATGGATTTCCTTCCACTTGTTCTTAACGTATCATTCTCTAAAGTTGGTGGTCTTCCTGATCGATACGAGTCGTAAAGATCACACTTACGAAATCTGGGCTTAGAAAAACATCTTTTTCGAACGTCTAATGCACTTGGACAAACATCGCAAGTGTTTTTCATAATAACGCTTGCGTTACTATCCTTCCTGAACTCGTAAAAGCGTAAGATGCCGAATTTGTACCTTTCGTGTTACTTATCTGCACATTTCAAAATTTCTGTTCAAAAAATAAGATTTTATTATTTGAAAATAAACGAGTCACTTATTTTAAAATGTCTTTGGCACGAATTTGAAGTACACAACGAGTTGATAAATGAAAAACAAATATTGGCATGCGGCCACCCGAATACATTACATACTGCTCGTCATGAAAATTTGAACAGCATTAAAGCGGCATTGAACAAGCTCCATGTTAGCATGAAATATACTACATGCTTGGCTATAGAAATGATTAACTTTTCAGCCCCGCATAAAATTTGTAGCAGTAACACCATATTATTTCGCTACATATAGAAATAACGTAGCGAGTTTCATTAGGAAATCACATTTGAATGTTGGTTGTTTCAGAGAAGATAGTCACGATCATGGCATAACGACATTGCAGTTTATCGTCCTGCGATATTGCTGCTCACGTTCGTATATGGAATCGATGAGTTCTGGAGGGCCACACTCAACGCCATGCAGAGCAACTAGCGCCCAAGAGGACAGACATACTGTTCGCAAGACCATGCAAGATCGTACAGCTATGTCCCGTATACGCTTGTTTGCAGTAAGGTAAGTATCCACAAAGACAGTACGAAGAGGTCTGGAGGACCACTGCCTGTCAGATAGACGACTACTGTTCGGCTCGACTTGATGCGGTAGCACAGATAGGAACTCCGACACTGGTGTTACGCACAATAACACGAGACGCTGGAATGGCGTTGCTTCCTATTTTCAGACGATTCCCAGTTTTCGCACAGTATTACAACGGGTGTATCGATTTGTGGAGGCCCCGACAAGGACGGACATCATCAGATTGTATTCGTGATCGTCATATGATCACGCTGGATTTGGTGTTGTACTTGCTCCACAAGAAATGACTCCAGCACGCACTGCGAGCTGATCTCAAACGTAATGGTGTGAGGAGCCATTGGATGCACAGTAAGATCGCCTATGGTTCACTTAGCTGGTAACATGGACTGTAAGCATTACATTTCTGACGCGTTCCCAAAACAACAAATACTACCTTCATATATAGTTAAAATATGGCTAACCGGCCACTAACCTCCTTGTGCGAACGCACACGCTATGCCCCAACTCGTACGGGACTTAGTAGACTAATCTGCCACGAGTAGTGAGTGTGATGGGCAAACATCTATTAGGCGTTCTAAGAATGATGTGGTGTGGGCATATTGGGAATGTGGTTCTCACGGGGAGCGTGCAAAGGATAAGGCCCTGCAGACGCACTATCCTCTGTACCCTCGGTGGCTCAAATGGACGCCAGCACATTAGCTCAGCGTGTTTGGTCAGAGGACTGCTCGTCCTCTGTAATAAAAAAACTGAGTAAAGGAATCAACGATCGACTTGAACGGATGTCTTGTGACGTCCGCCCGGACCAAACGCAACGAACAAAATGAAAAAGAAAAAGATGGATAGAGCGTCTGCCTTGTAAGCAGGAGATCCTGAGCTCGAGTCCCGGTCGGGGCACACATTATCAACATCCCAATGGTGTATATCAACGCCTGTTTGCAGCTAGGGTGTCGATTTAATTATCATTTCATTCTAGAGAAGCTGCACCGTCATCAATGGTATTTGTTCTTTCGGGAACAGATACCACCTTCATATATCTTTTTTTTTTTTTTTTTTTTTTTACTCCTTACAAACGCTGAATTACTATGAACTTACAGTTTTGTGGAAAACCATTGAGAGGACATATCGTACCTGCGCGTACATCCATATTTCTTTACCTGTGATATTCATTTATTGTTTTCCATTATGCGTTTGTTATTTTTCCTGTCATCATTAATCAGTTTTTCATCGAATTAACCACAACAATAGAGAAATAATCCTTTAAGCAGTAAAATTATGGACATCTGCAAGGACATGAGATACTCTGATTAATCCAATAATTTTTTAGATAAACTAATTGCGTAACGAAATAAATATACAACTGGCCTGTATTTGCAAGCCGGCCGTTGTGGCCGTGCGGTTCTAGGCGCTTCAGTCTGGAACCGCGTGACTTCTACGGTCGCAGGTTCGAATTCTGCCTCGGGCATGGATGTGCGGTATGTCCTTAGGATGGTTAGGATTAAGTAGTTCTAAGTTCTAGGGGACTGATGACCACAGATGTTGAGTCCCATAGTGCTCAGAGCCATTTGAACCCTTTTTTTTGTATTTGCGACAGTCTCGAGATCCGTTTAAACTTAGTGATGATTTGAAGAAAGTGGTAGCATTACATGATACAATCTAGCAGAGCTAATGGAGGATACGTTTCACGGGGTAGTGAGTTCAGTAAATCACAATGACATCAGCAGCTTTTCATGACAATGACGAATGGCAAGCTGCGATAAGCTGGCTCAACCTTCTTTCACCAGGTTCTGCAGATCATCAATGATATGGAATCTAACCCAGCATGTGGTACATGCTAAATGGGAGGGATCAATAGGGATCTTGTTGGCCGGGGTTTAGCGGGACAGTTCTTCATGTTAAAGAACTGTAGTCGAGTACTCTTTAATTCTGTACTCGCTTCACAATATTTGTCTGGACTGGACCATATTGATCACTTAAAGTCTGTTTGGCACAAACTGTGGAGCACGTTCATATTCAGAAACATTTGAGAGTTTATGTTTGTTAGAGTTATTTGCTTGTTTCATTGTCCTCTACTCGTCCCTTTTGTTCGTACCTATAACAGTCAAACAGCCTGTATACTTAGTTGGCGGCCTATGGTAACAAGACGAGAAAGGCCTTGGCGAGTATCTAGACATGGGAGCAGACATTGTCCCATCCCTGCTTACAGAAAGTCGCAAAATATTGGTACGAACTGCTCTGTACTAGACACGTTATAGGGTTTTGACACATTTGGAGATACGGAATAAGACTACTGCATTAATTGTCCCTATCGACTTTTTTCATCACCTATCTTTTTCGTCAATAATACAGGACATTAGGATGAACCAACATTGCTGGTAACAGTAAGCTAAATTAGAGCTACGTATCACACCAAAAATACTGCACTGTTCAAGCTGCAGTTTGTCGGCAATTCCATTTTGTTTTTAAATTACTGTTTTCTCGTCTTTAGTGCATGCGCCAGACACTGAAGCATCGCTTACGTAATAAGCCTCGAGAAAAGAAGCTGGTGAACAAAATCGATAACATGAAATCCATGCATTATAGAACCGAGACTTCGATCCAATTCCTTCTCTGCAGTCCATCCATTAGCGCGTGCCATGCATACTACCGTTCCTTGAAAGTGCACTTTCGGAATTTATAATGCGCTTTACAAATGCTTGCACTCATATTTAACGTTTTGTAAACAGAAAAGAATTTCCACTACACTAACGAATTACGTAATTTTTCTGGCTCAGAGAGAAGTTCGATTCTTTTTTTCTAGTTCCAGTTGAATCAGTTCATTCTTCAAGTATGTATTTTTTTAGATATCCATGTATATTCCTCTAGTTTGGTGGAAGATGACTTGGGTCTAGTGTTGAGTGGATATTAGTTAGCTCGTTTCAAGCGAACATATCCACCCAGACCAAAAACTCTAGCTCTAGACGACGCTCAAACTCTGCGTTTCAACCTGCTGATGCAGGAAGAACAACCATTCATCTGTGAATGCTAATCACGGGGTTCAAACAGCCCAAAGAAACTTACTTTATGAAGCTCCTCGCCACTATCAAGAAAGTTGTACACAAAATATTTAGATGTATATTGAAAGTTATCTGTTGTTTGTCACCTTTCATGCCACGTATTCACGCACGCATCGATAAGCACTTGCCTGTCAAACAAATTCAGTCACTTACCCGTCTGCTAAATTAGCTTGTCTTTGGTTGAGAACTGCAAGGCATGGCTTAAGCAAATCATCTGAACTCCATAGTGATCAGCCCTAAAGAAATGCTTAGCGGGCAGAATCGGATAGCAAGTGCAACATGGACAGTGGACAGTGGACAGAGTGACACATACTGCTCTTCTGCTTGGTTCTGTGAGGTGGTGCTGATCTAATTTAGTACATCAGCTCTGTCTTTTGATAACGAAATGGGCATGTAACACCCTCCCTGGTTATGCTAAGGTAGTTACTTGCTTGGGTTCAAGTGGCTCTGGGACTTAACATCTGAGGTCATCAGTCCTCTAGAATTAGAACTACTTAAACCTAACTAACCTAAGTACACCACACACATCCATGCCCAAGGCAGGATTCGAACCTGCGACTGTAACAGAAGCGCGGTTCCGACTTGCTTGGGATGCATTTGCTTAGTTGTACCTTGTAGAACGTAAGATTATCTACGTGAACAACTTTGCAGTCGTGTTCAGCGGGGACATTATTACTTCTTTGGTAGAGTTCACAGTTTCGTTAGAGCATGCAGGAATCAGTGTCAAATTCTATTCAGTCATATAGGCTTACAAGCTGGTTATCTAATTGCTTTTCCATGCAGTAAATAATATCGTGGGCGTAATATAGTGTGATTTTCCTCGTCTTCTGTACATGCATGGTAATATAAAGTCACATAGTCCGCCGAAGGGCATTTGTATGTAAAACACGAGATTTTGTATTCGGAGGGAAGGAAAGGCACACAGCAGTCAGTTGCAATCCCATTAACTTTTATTATTCTTGCAAATCTTTGAGCATGCACTGAAGTGTACAGGCAGAAGTGTACTCCTGCCCATACACCTGTAAAAACATATGGTGACATGAACGGCCACTAGTCTGTTGAAATATAACGAAAATGTACTGAAGGTGGCTATTTATAGCCGAAATTTAGATTTGCAAGAATAATAAAAGCTAACGGGATTGCGACAGACTGCTGTGCGCAATGGTTCCTGATGGGA
The DNA here is from genome assembly GCF_021461395.2 of Schistocerca americana. Classification (NCBI taxonomy): domain Eukaryota; kingdom Metazoa; phylum Arthropoda; class Insecta; order Orthoptera; family Acrididae; genus Schistocerca; species Schistocerca americana. The sequence continues at coordinate 296,216,220 of NC_060121.1, read as the reverse complement.
TCAAAGTTGGTTATTTTGTATTCATTCTCTGAATAATGTACGTATTCAGCATTCATATAATTTGAGTTTCTTACAAACTTATTTTTCAGTCCTCCGATCTTTAAATTTTTACATGTGTTCGTGTAAGAACGACGTTGTTGGAGGAACTATGTTTCCCTTTCTCTGCCTTTCTTATTTTTAAATGTAATTGTCAGCTAGCCAGGTGAGTTTGTGTTGCAGTGGAACTTTAAGGCACGTAGTTGCAACGACGGAGACGTCTATATTTTCGTTTCACGTTAGCTCAGATCTTTTCAGCTTATTGGGTATTGTACGATACAGAACTAAACAAATTTTTACTGTACGAGCTGCACATATAAGATGTAATTCATAGGCACAGATAGCGAGTAGCTACATGAAATATGTTGTAAGGATGGGTTTTAGTTTTCTGTTACTTTAGCTATTGTTAGACCCCCCCCCCCCCCTTTAATAATTCCACTGCACCACAAGTAAGTTCCTTTACACTACAGGACCAAACACAAAGTTAGTCAAACTACGTTTGTTCACTTATGGTCCAGATTTCACATGAAAGGAGTGATTCAGTGCAATGAACAGTTGAATTGTACTTTCCAAATAATAACAAAAAAAGAAAAATATGTTTGTTTTCTTTCAGGAATAAAATGGCGGTTAAGCTGTCATAACGTTGGCTTGAACACCACAGTGCTGTACAAGAAATGTTCGTCTTGTCTTCTTCCGACAACTAAATGAATCAACCAGCCAGTTATAGGCGGGCCTACTGTTTGACGTGGACTGCGAACGACGGTGCAACTCAGCATTCTTCACATTAACAAAATTTAGCACCGACATTCTCTCTTCCACTTACAATCGTGAATCGGGAAAGAAGAAAGTAAAACTCAACCAGGGTGGATTTGAAACTTACGGGGGAAACGGTGAGGTTACCAGCGCCCTTACACACATTAAAAGAAACGAAAGAGAATAAAATATTGAAATTTTAACATACGCGCTGGGACAACTAAGAAATACTACAATGTTCTATACATGAGATTAAGACACAAGTGAATCGACAGAGGAGCGAAAAGAAAGGCACAGGGAAACATGACTGTCTGTCCACTTACCAAAAAGCATGGGTGAACCAGTCACTCAGAACACATTAAAAACATTCTCCTAAAATCTTGAGAAAAGTATTGCATTAAAAACAGAATTAGGAGTGAAATCTCTTCTGTACTGCACTAAATCTAATATTACCCTGGGCCTCTGCAGTAAGCAGGGCAACAGACGGTTGTACTTGCTCCACAAGGAATGACTCCAGCACGCGATGCAAGCCTCTCAAACGGCTTTGTGGCTCCTGGAGAAAAGGCGTTCTTCCAGGAGCGGACGAGCAACAGTATAGTATGCGGGTGAAGTCTGAGATACGAGGAACTTACATGTCTGACACTCCTTGAGGAGCTGCCGCCCGAATAGTGAGCGGCGCGGTTCCCCGGTTTCAGGATAGGCGCTGGGTATGGTACTGGTCCTATAAGCACCCGTGGCCAACCGAATCCCTTCATAGTGGACGCCGTCAAAGATCTTCCAATAAGATGGCCACACCGATCCACGCACTGTGCACCCATAGTCCAGCTGCGAACGTACCAAAGCCCTACAAAACTGGAGCAGACGCGCCCTGACCGAGTCCCAAGACCTGTGGCTAAGGCACTTTAAGATATTTAGTGCCCTTAGGGTTCTGGCTTTCAGATCTGTCAGGTGTGGCAACCACTTCAACTTGGAGTTAAAAACGAGGCCTAGAAACATCGCCGACTCTCTAAAATGTAGGATAGTGTCCCTCATAGGCAAGACACTATTCTAACCTTCGCACTGTAAGTTGCAACTGATGGCTCGCTGTTGCAACACTGGAGCGGGAACAGATAACAGCAAAATCATCTACAAATAAGGAGCACAGTACATGACTGCTTACCGTAGACCTGATATTGTTTACGGCTAGGGCAAAGAAGGTAACAAAACAGTGTCCTGAGGGACACCATTCTCCAGCTCAAAACGATCAGACAGAGCCACCAACACGGGTCCTAAAAAACCACTGAGACGGGAAAGACCGCAAGGAGACGAGGAGGTGGCCACGATAGCCCGATTGATGAAGCTGTGCTAGAATGCAGTGTCTCCAAGCAGTGTCGTACGCCTTATATCGAAGAGTATGTCGATACAGTGTTATTCAGGTAGAAAAGCCTGCTGTAAGCGGCTTCTAGCAGGGTCATGTTGTCGACAGTGGACGGAAATCTCCAGAAACCGCAGCGGCTAAGAAGTTACCGGATCTCTAACAACTACACCAGATGATGGTTAACCATTTGCTGCAGGGTCTTTCCTACACAGCTCGTTGAGGCGATACTCCGATAACTACTAAGACATTTGCGGTCCTTTCCTGGTTTGAGGAGAAGTATCAAAAATGCCTCTCTCCACGAGGCGGAGAAGTTACCTGTCTGCCATATAAGATTAAAACATTCTAGGACGACTTCCTCTGACGCTGCTGGAAATGCGTAGCATGCAGCGCCGGATTTGGTCGTGGTCGGGTGCAGTACCACGAGTCTCAGATAGGGCCGATTCCATCTCGCACATGAAGTAACTGTAAGTCTCAGAGTTGCTGGATATGAAGTCCAATTTCCCCTCTCTACAGTCGCACAGTAACGACGAAACGCCAGATCCTAGGTGGCATTAGCAGTACTTCGTGCAAAATTCTCCACCAACGTTGAGCCATGTCTCCGGGTGCTCTTTGGAGACATCCACAATACTCAACCACTATATGCCTTTCGACAAATACCGAGCGTTGGACTATAATGTACCGATGAAGATGTAGACGTATATAGATGCTGTTAGATCGTATAAGAAGCGGATGTTTCATGCAATTGAGGACTGGTAAATTTCTAGTTGGTATACAAAATCTGAATTCGGAAAGGATTGGTCGTACAGTTCTTCCTGTCTTCCGCGTTAAAATGCCAAAAATTTCAAATGTGAGTGAAACTGCTAAGGTCATCAGTCCCTAAGCTTACACACTACTTAACCTAAATCATCCTAAGGACAAAGACACACACCCATGCCCGAGGGAGGACTCGAATCTCCGCCTGGACCCAAAAATGAGTTTAAAAACGAACATCACTGATTGTTTACAGAGAAAGTGGTGACCGAAAGAACACAAGGTGCATCCTAAAAGTTCGGTGAATGGACTCGCAAAATAAAGAAATTAAGGGTAAGAAACATATACATTTACTGGCCTTCAAAGCGATCACCATTATGCACAGCACGCTTCTGACATCGGTTTTAAAGCCGTCAGCAAACGCTACATGTGGACGAGAGCTGGTGCTACCAATACGATTCGCTGAACAAGCGACAATGAATGGTGTGGTGCTTATTATCTTCCCCGCCTTCAAAAAAGTCGGCTAAAAAGATGAAAGATACAATATTGATCGCATTTTTCGACAGCAAGGGCTTTACCCATCCCGGATTTGTACCCGAAGGTGGCGGGGAAGACGACGAATACCATGCCACGACTGTCACTTGGTCTCCGCACCGAACTAGCAGCATCAGCTCTCATTTTAAGTAATGATGCAGATGGTAACCAAATTGTGACCACAGTGCTTCGAGCATTTCCAGAAGAAGCGTTTGCCGGCAGTTTCCAACAGCTTTACGGCCGATGTCAGAAGTGTGTTGTAGGTAACGGTGATTGCTCTGAATGCCAGTAAAAGTATCCTGATTGTAACTCTTGTTTCCTTTATTTTCTGAGACCGTTCACACCTTGTGGATAGGGGTCTCTAACAATGGAGGACTCGGCTCTAAACGAGAAGAACGCTGGAGAGCGCTTACTTGGTGAGCTCCTGGGATCGCTTAGGAGCAGCCAGAAAGAAGACAAGAGTTGGCGCAACGTCTAGACTGGTCGCCAGCGCTACGTTAATGGCCTCTTCTCCCCATTGTGGAGTGCTTGCTGGCTGGCCGGCCTCCCTGCCTGGTACATCGCAGAGGCAGCCGGCGAGTGGCTTGCTTGCCTCGCGCCGCCGCTTAAAAACCCCTCCCCGACAATAGCCGGCTCTGCCGCGGGGCTCATTCTGGGGGGGCTTTGTGCCGAATCGGGCTATCGAAACGAATATCGTTCTAAAGGGCCAAGTCGCAAATGATCGGCGAGTCAGTTCTAGCCCACGCTGTTGACTGAACGATCGAGTGCGATAAAATTTAACGGACAGAGTCAGTTATGGCACATCCGAGCTTAAATATATTGCTCGCGATGTGACAATAGCAGGATTTCCTGTAAACGCTTGAAGCCCGGCTGACAACAATATTACGGATTTATTGCTCTCACGTGAAGTTAACATGCATTATCACTGCGTGTTAGCGAACAGTTAAACGAATTTACAAGAAGTGTCGTATTACGTGTGAAAATGGATGTCACGTTAATAGTCTCACATAGCCGAGTTACAAAGAAGTATGTTTCACGTTGCCTCAGCATTTCTCTTAGTTTTTATAAACTTCCGGAAAGGCTGCAATTTTTTTTTTTAATATGCGGCAGTTCTCTAAGGGTAGGAGATACGAAAAATTCTTGTAGACGTGGCAGCTGGTTTAAGGTCTGAAATGTGTTCTCATAGTTTTTTTCAAATGTATTATTTTATTCTGTACTAGCTGACCCGATAGACGTTGTTCTGTTCAAACATCAATAAATTTGTTTGTGAGTTTTGTAAACGCTTGCTGACCACGCGGCCATGTTCAAAACTTTATTCGACGCAACATTTGTTTGCACGGTCATTCACATTCATTGTCATGATTGGTTTCTACTAACCGATGACGATTCATTCGGTTCACCACCTTCCTTTACATTGTCTCTTTCTTCTTGTGTACGTGCTGAACATGTTTGTGGTAATCAATTGGGTTCACTTTAAAATCTTCGTGTGGCTCTGCTGATCGATCACACTGAAATTTCGTTTCATTTGTAGCACTGTGAGTTCTGCGATCTAAATTGTTCCGTAATATTAGCGGCATTGCAGTGCGATTAAACTGTGTAGTTTCAGTTCAGTTGTGTCAATGGCGACACAATGTGCGAAGCGAATAATCACAATTCCACAATCTGTAAATTTGTTTGGAAAAAAAAACGACGAAACTTAATTCAGTCATGGATTGATTGCGACGAACTTACAACACAACCGCAGTTACACCCAAAATACACTGAATCAATGAGTTATTTCCCTTCAGGGAGCATAAAGAACAAAACAAAAAAAGAAACAAATATGTCGTTCTCATCGTCAGTTATGATCGATAGTGCATACAAAAATGATGATTTTTACGATTTGAATTTTCCGAATTTCCTTTGTAATCTGTTTTTCCTGAAATTTTTGGCGGGGCCATACCGAATATAATACATAAATAATAACGAATTTGCACCGTTCAAATCGTGGTTTACGGTGTTGAGTTTATACAAAAATCTCCTAGAAATGAGCGCTCTGTGCGCAGCTGTCTTTGTGTTATTCACAATGTGACGCAATTTTCTTAGTCAGTACTGTGCTTGTTTACTGCACTGTGTGCAGTAAACCTATAATGGCTCGGGAAGTAGCAATAATATCGTGATCGGGGAATACTTTGGTGGTGGAAGCTGGGAAACTAACATTGCTACGTACGGCCGGAGATAACGAGCACGCAGGGCTAACTGGACGGGTCAAATGAAGTATGTATTGTGGGTGTAAGGTTGTAAGACTGAGATTTTTGGTATATTAAGGAATAAGCACATTTGCATTTAATTCATTTGAATTCCGAATAGCACCTCAAGATTGTTCTCAATGTATATGCAACTACCTAACAATATTGCACAGTACACCTATGGACTACTTTTCGCCTAACATGGAGACATATTAAATCGTCGAGAGTCTTCGAAGATTATGTGATCAAGAGTATCCGGACACCCCAAAAACATAAGTTTTTCATATTAGGTGCATTTTGCTGCCACCTACTGCCAGGTACTCCGTATCAGCGAACTCAGTAGCCATTAGACATCGTGAGAGAAAAGAATGGGGCGCTCGGCGGAATTCACGGACTTCGAACGAGGTCAGACTTCCACACTCCTAAATACCCCTAGGCTGGTTCAAATGGGTCTAAGCACTATGGGACTTAACATCTGAGGTCATCAGTCCCCTAGACTTAAAACTACTTAAACCTAACTAACCTAAGGACATCACACACAGCCATGCCTGAGGCAGGATCCGAACCTGCGACCGTAGCGGTCGTGCGTTGGTCGGGTCATGCCTGGCACGAAGTCGGCGTTCCAAAACACCCCAAAGTTGTTCTACAGGATTCAGGTCAGGACTCTGTGCAGGCCAGTCCATTGCAGGGATGTTATTGTCGGATAACCACTCCACCGCAGGCCGTGCATTGTGAGCAGGTGTTGAAAGATGCAATCGCCATCCCCGAATTGCTCTTCAACAGCGGGAAGAAGAAAGGTGCTTAAAACATCAGTGTAGGCCTGTGCTGTGATAGTGCCACGCAAAACAAGGGGTGCAAGCGCCCTCCATGGCCGGCCGTAGTGGCCGTGCGGTTCTAGGCGCTACAGTCTGGAACCGCGAGACCACTACGGTCGCAGGTTCGAATCCTGCCTCGAACATGGATGTGTGTGATGTCCTTAGGTTAGTTGTGTTTAAGTAGTTCTAAGCTCTAGGGGACTGATGACCTCAGAAGTTGAGTCCCATAGTGTTCAGAGCCATTTGAACCATTTTTGGAACTCCTCCATGAAAAACACGACAACACCATAACACCACGCCTCTGAATTTTACTGTTGGCACTACACACGATGGCAGATGACGTTCACCGGACATTCACCATACCCACAACCTGATATTGGATCTCCACATCGTGTACCGTGATTCGTCACTCCACACAACGTTTTTCCACTGTTCAATCATCCATTTTACGCTCATTACACCAACTGAGGCGTCGTTTGGCATTTACCGTCGTGATGTGTGGCATACGAGCAGCCGCTCGACCACCAAATCCAAGTTTTCTCGCCTCCCGCCTAACTGTCATAGTACTTGCAGTGGATCCTGATGCAATTTCGAATTCCTGTGTGCTGGTCTGAATGCAAGTCTGCCTATTACACATTATGATCCTCTTCAACTGTCGGCGGTCTCTATCAGTCAATAGACGAGGTTGCCCTGTACGCTTTTGTGCTGTACGCGTCCCTTCACGTTTCGACTTCACCATCACATCGGAAACAGCGGACCTAGGTATGGCCGGACGCGGTGGCCAAGTGTTTCTATGCACTTCAGTCTGAAACCGCGCTGCTGCTACGGTCGCAGGGTTGAATCCTGCCTCGGGCATGGCTGTGTCTGATGTCAAGTGTGTGTGTGTGTGTGTGTGTGTGTGTGTGTGTGTGTGTGAAATCTTATGGGACTTAACTGCTAAGGTCATCAGTCCCTAAGCTTACACACTACTTAACCTAAATTATCTCAAGGACAAACACACACACACCCATGCCCGAGGGAGGACTCGAACCTCCGCCGGGACCAGCCGCACCTGTCTGATGTCCTTAGGTTAGTTAGGTTTAAGTAGGTCTAAATTCTAGGGGTGTGATGACCTCGGAAGTTAAGTCCCATAGTGCTCAGAGCCATTTGAACCATGACCGACTGATATCGATACCGCTCCACAGTGCAGCATTCCGTGAAGAGTGGACTGCCATTGCTCGAGAAACCTTCCAGCATCTGATTGAACGTATTCCTGCGAGAGTGGAAGCTGTCATCAAGGCTAAGGGTTGGCCAACACAATATTGAATTCCAGCATTACCGATGGAGTGCGCCATGAACTTGTAGGTCATTTTCAGCCAGGTGCCCGGATACTTTTTATCACATAGTGTGACTTATTTCAAGCCAGGCTTTGGTTCTTCGGTTGCTGTTCAGCTTGCGGTCGATGATTGGCAAGGAACCCATTGTGTGCGAGGTCGTAAGTACAAACTTCAGCAAGGCTCATTTGAAAGTTTTAAAAATTATTACAGGAAAATTATTAGCTGCTAATGACTCATCCTGTGCATCGCCAGAGCGACAGAAAATGATTTCCGGGAGGTGCAGAGATCAACCTTTTATGGGATGTGTGTATTACGCTTCACAAAATGGACATCTTCGACAGTCAAAAAGTGTTCAAAGAAAGCCTTTAACTTGCACCATGAACTCAAAATGAAAAATATCGAGCCGCAGAGATCACAAAGGTTTGCACCATCAAGACTGAAGGCGAACTCCTTGGGAGTTACAAATCGTACAGGACGTTAAGCTAGGTGGTTACTAGTAAAGAACGCATATGGAGACACATTGGCGCAACGGCGTAATGAGAACTGATGGAATGTGATGGCATGCAACCGAATTCGGAGCACTCTGTCGTGGAGCTTATCGTGAAACTGGATATCCTTTAAAGAATAGCTGCAGATAGAGCGATAATGTGTTTTATAGGCACAGAAAACATCCAGAGGCTGAATTTATCCAAGGGTTACAGGCGGTATGAATTGCAATGTCACACACTTTTCATGAGAGACAGTTAGCTCTAAATGAGTATGATTTTATACGCAGACCAGAAATAAAGCAAGAGCAAGTTATTTTGGCCAGTTATTGGCCAAAATCAGTGCTGATACCATAGTTATAGTTCTCTTACGCCCGTTCTCCCACCCTCCCTTGCCGAGACGTAAATATTCCCTACTGCCCTTGCAACATCACATACACAAGAAAGAATCGTGTGGGACAGAGCACTTCCAACTTCTCACAGCACAAGAAATAACTTTCCAGTAAATTTAACAGCCAGATTAACAGTCTTCATAATTGTATGCGAATGCCTTAAGAGATTGGTGTTATTTGATCTTGATACAACTCTCTTGGTATCTCTGATTTCCAGGGTTCCTCTTAGATGCATTTCCCTTCCAATCTCGATTGGTCGGAGTTGAAAATAAATTTCTTACTGAACAATTGGATGAGTCTGCTTATGTCATCTACAAATTTTCGGACCGATTGTGCAGATTACTGTGTATCGTCAAGTTGATACTTTGTTTTAAATTTCGATAACGTACGTCTTCCAGTTCCGTAGCACCCTTTGAAGCTATGCAGCTATCCACTGCTTCCCTTGAAATCACTGTAATCTATGTCGCGTGCAATTTAATGCGCATAACGTTGTATGTAGTCCATGTACATTCTGTAACTTGTATTAGGAATCCTTGAAACACGGAAACAGTTTTTGTAGTAAGTACGCCTTGTCCCCCCCTTGAATATCCGTTCTTATTACTACGCATTACACGTTCACATTGCTGCGGACTTATTTGAAATCTGTTAATAACTTTTTCTTTACTATGCTGTGGATGATCTTCCATGTACGTAATTATGTTTGGTACCGGCCCCTTGGACATCTGTTGTCCTTTACTACGTTTCACTGAAGATGGGGTTTGTGGCTCCTTGTCCGACAAGGCTCATGAACTACATGGCTCGACAACTGGTCCAGCATCACTCTGACTTTTCAAGCACACATCGTCATCACTGAATTCTTCATGTACATTGTCCACACAGTCGAGCGTATACGACACCACACATTCCACTGACTCACGTTGAAGAAAAGTTAATATTTCATCTGCCAGTTATTACTCACATCACGAAATTACTTTAGTTCCTTTCTGAAGAAATGTCAACTTCGACTACTGTTGTTGTAGATACAACTCAAGGTTTGCTTTGTTTATCGTTCCCATTGCTCTGCTTTGTATCAACACGACTAGCTTTGTAGCACTGTTGAGAGTTTCTCGTCGACTGAACAGTTCAACTACGCTCAGTAGCCTCATGTTGTCATCACTATTGGATACCTCCAGTTCCGCACCCTGTTGCCATTAGCGGTCAATATTGTTGTTGCCTGGTAGAAAATATGTAGGGGGGCCTTACAACGTAAACATAGTTGGACTATTGCGACCTCGCGCTCAAGGGGTACAACAGAACGGACCGCATGCTTGAACTGGGAAAAATGAGGAAGGAAACCGGTCTTCATCTACTTAAAGGAACTATCCTAACATTTGTCTTCAGTGATCGAGGGAACAAGGAAACTCTGGATGGTTGGTTGGTTGACTGATTCGGGGGAGGGGACCAGTAAGCGAAGCCATCGGTGCCATCGGATTAGCGAAGGAAGAGGAAGGAAAGTGGCCGTGCCCTTTCATAGGAACCATCCTGGAATTTGCCTGAACCGATTTAGGCAAATCAAAGAAAACCTCCATTAGGATGGCGGGTTTGAACCGTCGTCCTTCAGAATGCGAATCCAGTGTGCTGACCACTGTGCCACCTCGCTCGGTTCTGGATGGTCGGTCGGGAATTTGAACCACATCCCTCCCGAATATTTAATTTGAGGAAATATAGTCAAACTGTTGTGATGTGATGTGATACAGTATAGAAATAATTCAGATAAGTTAACATTACGGGGGCTTTCTAGTTACGTTTCGAAGCTCAACGCAAAAAAAAATTGTGTTTCTGGGCAAATAGAATCATTTCTGCATAATTTAACAGAAAGTTCACCCTATTCTTCATGCTACGTATCAATTTAGGTGACTGGAACAGCACCCGTTGTAACAGTGTCGAATTATGGACAGTGTTTGAGTGACGCAGATGTGCTTGCGCTATCATTTAATCCCACACTCCATCAATAATATCTGACTTACCAAGATCGACGTGGTAATCATTACAGACCAATCAAGCAGATGGTGCCCTCATCACATCACCTAAATCTAGAGGCAGAAGCTGCAAGGAAAACGTGCCTCAGAGGGGCTTTTATTAAAATTCTGAGAGTATGCGCTACAACAAGAATTATTACTTCGTCGTGACTGATGGCATGAAATTAATGAACTTGGCGGCTCGCCAACAGTTATTCAACCAGCGCACCATTTGCGTCTGGAACAGGAAAGGGGGGGGGGGGGGGGGGAGAACGACATTAGAACGCCATGTATCCTCCGTCACATACCAAAAAATGTCTTGCGAAATGTGGTAGGAAATACAAATAACATAGCTTCTCCTGCAACCAAGCTACGTATGTCACTGTAGTTTCAGATTTAGTCTAGCACTGTAGTTCCCAGCGTTTTTCTGAGTTGATCTTCATTTTGTTTCAATAAGGATCTCTGCTTATAACTAAAAATATCAACCTGACTGCTCCCTTCACGCTTCCCGCACCCGGGTTCCCGGGTTCGATTCCCGGCGGGGTCAGGGATTTTCTCTGCCTCGTGATGACTGGGTGTTGTGTGATGTCCTTAGGTTAGTTAGGTTTAAGTAGTTCTAAGTTCTAGGGGACTGATGACCATAGATGTTAAGTCCCATAGTGCTCAGAGCCATTTGAACCATTTTTTGCTCCCTTCATATACATTCGCCATTCCTTGCAAATTATGATTGTTTTCATTTTACACTTCTTGAATTAACTTAGTTGTTATAACATTTTGACGTAAAATGGTGGGAAAACGTAAGGTCGAAAGTAACTTGCGCATGATATGTCGCCATTGCCAAGTAACTTAGCTTTTATGAAACTTGGCCAAACAAACAAAGAACTGCTACAGTATAGTGCGGAAGACAGCTGAAAGAAATGCGCGAAGAGACTAAAAGAAATTACACTTTTATTAAAAGACAATAATTACACTGAGGCTGCTGCGATTTATAATGGTCTCCTGGACATTACAAAAGGTGGGACATGGTTCATAGCAGTGTGCTCCGCAACGTGCTTCCATGTTGGCCGCAAAGCTGGCATATGGCACGCAATACGTCTCTCCAACGCATCCCACACCTGTTTGATGGGATTTAATCCGAGGGAACTGTCAGGTCAGTCCACACGCCGACTCTCCTCTCATTGTAGTAGCGCCTCCACCAACGCCATTCAATACGGTCACACAGTGTCATTCGTAAGAGCGAAGTCAGCGCCGAATGTACCTCTGAAAACAAGCACACGGGGATGGAGAACAATGTCACAACAACTTTGACCATTAAGTGTGTCGTGCACAAAGATTTGGAAGCCAGTACGTCCATGCAACAGTATACCTTGCCCACACAACAACTCCTGGATCACCAATATGATAATGTTCGACAACACTGGGTATACTATCATACGATGAAAGGTTTGTAACACGTAATGTATCCAGAACATTGTGGAACAGGTCCGTTTTGGCAGTCTAGGTGTCATGGTGCGGGGAAGCATAATGTTGCGTATCATTAACCACCGTGCACTCACCAGTCTTTCCCCAAGAGCATCTTTCCAGGGTTCATTCCGTCCTGACTGCATTTTTATGGATGACAGTGCGCATTCGCATCGAGCGGTAGAGGTGAAGGAGCTTTTGAACGAGAGGACATTCGGAGTATGGACTGCCCTACCAGTTCCCCAATACTTAAATCTGATGGAACACGTGTGGGATGCGTAGGGGAGACGTGTTCCAGCACGTCCACATACATCAATGGCCATCCAGCCGTTATTAACCTCACTGGTGAAGGAATGGAACATGTAATATTATTGGGCTTTCTGTCGTATGAAAGCTGTGAACACCCTTGGAAAGGCATTCACCTAGCTGTGTATTAAATGATTAACTTACGAGATGAGACCTATTCTTTGAAAGAGATTTGTTTTATATAATTTACGTAACTATAAAGATGCGCATCTAGCGCGAACGCTAATACATCGATTGTGCAGTCAAAAAAACATTTTAACAGAATCTGAACTGAGCGTTCCGCTTCGATCTAAATAAAAAAAAATCTTTGTAGATCTTCAGATTATATCGTACTACTTCTAGTAATGTGAAAGCGTAAAGAAGGTCGTCTTTAAGCCATAAAATTTGAGCGGTCTTGCAGCGTGCAGACAACAGTTATTAATTAATAAAATTTAAGTAATTTATGTTCGATACTGTAAATCGGCAAGTTATTGTTATGAAGGTGTTGAACGGTGCAAGAATTGTCTGGAAGGAAGGAGAATAGTAATGACTGTAATTTGTGACAAAAACGTGAACCAAGAAGCTAGCACAGGACAGGCTGAAATCTGGTCGCACCATACTGTCATAAATTACTTATGTAAGTTATCCTGCTTATAAATAAGCCCTAATTGCTTGTGAGAATTATCTGAATATATTTAGTGTTTACCAGATTTCTTATTCTATTCTTTTCCTTTATTTTTTTACCTCCATGTCATATTATTTTTATAAATGTCAAACAGCCTTTACTACAGCAGAGAATACTGCGGCATCCTGGTCGTAAAGAGAAGGGTGCTCTTTGTCTTCTATACAACTCATAGCTGCCCCATTTAGTAATGATTTCATTTGCAAATGCAATTTTTTTATTGTTCATTATTAAAGATCCCTTAGGTAATTATAAAATTCCTACTGATTACGTAAAGGAATCCGGGTTGTTCTTTTCCAAATAATAGATGCCTTTGCGTAATCAAAAACTAGCCTCCTCCTGACAACGATCAGGAGCCGACCAGAACACGGACGTCTTCGACATCTTTCGTGTTTCTGGAAACACGACATTCTAGTACGAAACGCACGCACGCACGCACGCACACACACACACACACTATATATATATATATATATATATATATATATATGTGTGTGTGTGTGTGTGTGTGTGTGTGTGTGTGTGTGTGTGTGTGTGTGTGTTTGTGTGTGTTTGTGTGTGTAAGATTAAAATTGAAAAAATGAAATACATTTTTTTTCTTTGATCATACTAGAAACACTCTACCACCATAACTGTTTACTAGCTTTGCGGCTACCATCAGAGCACGTTTCAAAGCACGCTTTGCCGTCGTTGGTGATCACACCGTGTCCTGCCTTTTGTAATGTCCAGGGCACCACCATAAGTCGCGGTGACCTCGGAATAATTACTGTCATTGAATAAAAGAGTAATTTCTGTTTGCTCATTGCATATTTCTTTCAGTTGCTTTCTGTACTATAATGTAGCAGTTCTTTGTATGTATCGCCCAAGTTTCTTCAAATTATGTTACTTGGCAACGATGCTTCATGCGAAAGTTATTTTCATAGTTAAGTTTTTTACACCAATCTACTGATGCATAACTACTACATTCCCATACTGAATATGACACTCATGTTTCTTACTCCACAAATAAGACTGAATAGGCACCTAGTGCTACATCAGCACATCGGATACATAGTAATAGCTTTGACTCTTCAGCCACACAGGTAAGAGAAAAAAATTTTATTACAAATTTCACGAAACGTGGTTCGCTGTGGCTTGTTAGACTGTTGACTCTTGGTTATTATACGTTTAATGTCTGCGTCACTCTTTGAACTGCTGGAAAATGGCCTCCACTCTTTTCTGTATTTCACAACTTTATCTTAACTTCAGATGTTTTCAAATGTGTCTTTGTTGTTCAAACTCTGTTCTCCACAACAAACCCACCCACTATATTTTCTAAACTTATATGTATCTTCATCTTATTTACTTCCGAATCCGGCAAACAACTGCCTACTCACTAAGCCAATTCAGCCTCTGCAAAGCTGTATACAGCTTCTGCAGAACACTGCACTGAAGCGCCAAAGAAACTGATTTAGGCATGCGTTTTCAAGTGCAGAGATATGTAAACGGGCAGAACACGAATACGGCGCTGCGGTCGGCAATGCCTACATAAGACAACAAGTCTCTGGCGCAGTTGTTAGATCGGTTACTGCTGCTACAATGGAAGGTTATCAAGATTTAGGTTGGTTTGAACGTGGTGTTACATACGGCTCATGAGCGATGTGACACTGCAACTCCGAGGTAGCAGAAGGATTGTTTGGGGGAACAGACCAAACAGCGAGGTCATCGGTCTCATCGGATTAGGGAAGAAATTCGGCCGTGCCCTTGCAAAGGAACCATCCCGGCATTTGCCTGCAGCGATTTAGGGAAATCACGGAAAACCTAAATCAGGGTGGCCGGACGCGGGATTGAACCGTCGTCCTTGCGAATGCGGGTCCAGTGTGCTAACCACTGCGCCACCTCGCTTGGTTCCGAAGTAGCGATGAAGTGGGGTGTTTCAAGAGTGTATGTGTACCGTGAATATCAGGAATCTGGTAAAGAATGAAAGCTCCTACATCACTGCGGCCGGAAGAAAGAGCCTACATAAAATGGGACCAACGACGACTGAAGAGAATCGTTCAACGTGACAAGTGCAATCGTTCCACATATTGCTGCAGAGTTCAATGCTGGACCATCAAAAGGTGACAGCGTGCGAACCATTTAATGAAACATCATCGATATTGGCTTTCGGAGCCGAAGGCCCACTCGTGTACCCTTGATGACTACTGCACGTCACAATGCTTTACGCCTCGCCTGGGCCCTTCAACACCGATGGGCTGTTGAGGACTGGAAACATATTGCCTGGTCGGACAAGTCTCGTTTCGAATTGTACCGAGTGGATGGACGTTTATGGGTATGGAGACAAACTCACGAATCCATGAACCCTACATATCAGCAGGGGACTGTTCAACCTGGTGGAGGCTCTATAATGGTGTGGGGCGTGTGCAGCTGGAGTGATATGGGACCCCTGATACGTTTAAATACGACTAACAGGTGACACGTACGTAACATTCATTCTGATTACCTGCATCCTTCCATGGCCAGTGTGCATTCCGATTGACTTGGCCAATTCCATCAGGACAATGCGACACCCTTCAGGTCCAGAAAAGCTACAGAGTGGCTCCAGTAACACTCTTCTGAGTTTAAACTCTTCCAATGGGAACCAAACTCCCCAGAGCATATCTAGGATGCCTTGCAACGTGCTGTTCAGAAGAAATCTCCACACCCCTGTACTATTACGGATTTGTGAACAGCCCTGCAGGATTCATGGTGTCGCCGGCCGCGGTGGTCTAGCGGTTCTAGGCGCTCAGTCCGGCACCGCGGGACTGCTACGGTCGCAGGTTCGAATCCTGCCTCAGGCATGGATGTGTGTGATGTCCTTAGGTTAGTTAGGTTTAAGTAGTTCTAAATTCTAGGGGACTGATGACCTCAGATGTTAAGTCCCATAGTGCTCAGAGCCATTTGAACCATTCATGGTGTCAGTTCCCTCCAGCACTACTTCAGACATTAGTCGAGTCCATGCCACGTCGTGTTGCAGCACTTCTGCGTGCTCGCGGGGGCCCTACGCGTTATTAGGCAGGTGTACCACTGCAGGAAGAACATGCTGTTCAATTCTAAATTTATTACATGTCCACTGCAACGATAGATGAAGTTTCAAGATCGTCTTCACAGTAAATACTTTCTGTATGAAACTAAATTAAAAAGAAAAAGAAAAGCTATCCATTAGGGCATCGACATAAACTAAGATGTTTTACCCACAAAAGGTTTTTTTATTACTACAGTTTTTTAATTTGCTTTATGAAATCATGAAGAATAATTCTGAAATGTATTGACGTCTTCCGCGTCCAACCATACCTTACTTTGCAGGACTTAAAAACCTCCCGCACCTGCCTTTTTAAGACCTGCAGCTGAACTTCAAACCTGCAGCACTTCTTCACAGCATGACATTCTGTAAGCCAGTCCATCAGCTCAGCCTCGTGCTCCATGTTACACACGACGAACGAGGTACTACACGCTGCACCCTGTGCATTACGCACGCAGAAACCATATGATACGTTTTCGAACCGACAACTTAATTTAAATGATTCAGTAGCAATGACCAGTTTTTCTTGTCTCAGCCGCTGTTTCTCAGACCGAGCGATCATCTAAAGAGAGCTAGTCATTTCCAGACTTTTGAAAGCCGTGTGGCACACTACATACTGATCTTTGTTTAACTAGCCGCTGAAGTCTGTAACATGATCTTCATCCACATCAAAGGAAACTGAATTACCATATTGGACTATGTCTTACGATTTGTTATATTCCTGGTCATTACCGTCATTGTATTCCTTTTTTCGCCGCATAGTGAAATACGCGTGTCTTTTGTCGCGAGACATTGCGCATAGCCTGCCAAGTGCACACCACAACAGCCTAGATGAGAGGTGCACTATGCAGGGCTTTAACGAACAGAATACAAAACTAATAACGAATTTCCACCGCTCAAATCGTAAGCACCGTCTTGAGGCACCGATAAAGAGTACTCGGCCCAGACAGAAAACTGTGAGGATTGCGTATGACAGTACCGTGCTTATTAAATAACATTCTGTATGTAACCTGTGAACCATATGTACTACATACATAAATGATATAATGGATAACACACTCCTTGTGAACTGATTCATTGTTATGTAAGTGGGAAGCAGGTTACTGTAATACTGAAATGATCGGAATCAAATCTCCAACAACCATTCCGATTACGACTTTCTGTGGTTTCCCTAACAATTTCTGACCATTCTCGTATGATTCATATAAAAAATACCATTCCTAATTCTTTCCCTCTCAGTTTCTACAGTTAACAAGTAATGTCTCTCTCATGCTCTTACCACAACTGAGCGCTGCATATTTGTAAAACAGATTATTTATTTAGCGTATGGCTAATACAGACAATCATGAAATTAAATTACATATACATATGTACATATTGACACACAAGAAACTTAAGCTTGTCTTTACAACTGAATACCCAGTCCTTCAATCCATCTGTATTTGCTAGCAGGAAGTCCTCTTCGGTGCCGTGATAGTCTCCAATCCTGCATTCACTGACAATGTGGTGAAGAGAGTGGTATGGAGCCCAGCAGTCATAGGCTGGATTAGGCAGATTCTTCCACTTAAAGAGAGCATCCCTGCATCGGCCATGGCCGGTACGGATTCTGTTGAGATTAGTCCAGGTCTTGCGTGGGAATCGACTTGGAAGTTTAGCACCTGAGAAGATGTTATGCAGGCGCACATCTTTCACTGCTTCCCACCGACCTTTCCATTCTTCAAGAGGTTTGAAACCCTTAGCAACCATGTCAGCAGCATCGCACAGAGTTGGATGGCGTGATTTAAGTCTCCTACGGTTTAAAAGTGGCAAGTCGCTATGCGCGGATAGGTTAGAATTCCTGTTGATCTTGTGGAATTCTCACATAAGGGCAGTACATCGGCGTAGATCAGGAGGCATTATACTGGTTAAGAGTGAAAGCCAATAAACTGGAGTAGATTGCGCCAGATATTATGCGCATTGTCGTATTCAGCTGGGTGTAAAAAAGCCTTGAATGGCGACTGTTCATCCAAACAGGTGCACAATACTCAGCACCTGAGTACGCCAAGCCCAGAGCTGAAGATCGCAGGGTGGTTACTGAAGATCTTCAGGTAGTTGCGCATAGCGTATGGAGGATGTTGTTTCGAGTCCTCAACTTCTGAGATAAGTTAAGAAGGTGTTGTTTGAAGCATAGTGTACGGTCCAGAATGACACCAAGATGTTTTGGGTTCCAATTATGACGAGGAATTCTGTCTCTGAAACTTACTTCCAGTTTTACGTTCGCCAACCGATTATTTAAATGGAAGCAACACACTTCTGTTTTACTCACACTGGGTTGGAGTCTCCGGATTTTGAAGTAACTATCTGATGCAGACAGGGCAATGGTTAGAATCTTTTATGTTGTCTTCATTTCCTGGTGTCGTACGACTAGAGCCAGGTCGTCGGCACAGCAATATTTTCTGGACGAGGTGTCAGGTAGATCAGATAGATATAGGTTGAACAGTAGCGGTGAGAGAACTGATCCATGAGGCAATCGGTTGTTCAGCTTCCTCTCCTTACTTATGTTGCTTCCAGTGATTACCTGCAACTTCCGATATCTTACCATGCTGTTAATCAGTCGAGCCATTGTTCTGCAGGGTATGATGCAGAGAAAGTTGTAGATAAGGCCTTCCCTCCACACAGTGTCGATGGCGGCAGTTAGATCAACAAACGCCACATATGTTGTCTGCTTCATTTGGTATCCTCACTCTGTGATGGATGTGAGAGACAATACTTGGTTGCAGCAGCTACGCCCTGGTCTGAAGCCTACCTGATCGACTGGAACGTTCTCTAGGACAGCGCTACTTATTCTGTTATATACTAGCCTTTCAAAAAGCTTGTAGCAGCAGCTAAGTAGGGCAATTGGAGGTAGCGTTGCTCACGTCCGTATGTTTAACCTTAAAATACACTACACATTCCTCCTGGGTGGTGCTAATTGAGCAACAGTGATTGCAGGCAGCCGGTCTATCCATAGGATCTCCTGGCAATGGCATATCAACTAAATAGCAGAAACAGTTCTTTTCAGAGCCCATTAACAAGAAACATTGGACCAACTATCAGACTGTAAAACAGAATCGTAAGAGGATTCCATTCGTTTAGACCGAGTTGTATGTCGAAAGAATTAATCACTATCTTCGTCTCTTGTACATCATCCTCCCGCTCTCTAGCTCCTCCCCACCCCTCAGAAACGGAGTTCATTGTGATAAAATTCAACCGAGACATCATCATGGCAACATGTGGGATGCAGCTATGCTGCCTCTTACAAGGAGCAGTTCGACCAGGGCGACACACAGCAACACGCCACATGCGGCATTGCAGCATGCCGCAGTTGGAAAGTGGGCTGCAGCTGCATGCGCCCCGCCACCTGTCCACAAGGAGACACGCGCTGCAACCTATGGCCAGCTATCGGTCAGTCAATGAACGCCTGGGGCATGTAGCATGCGACGTGAGGTGGACGATTGAGAATTTGTGGAGAGCATTCTATCCTGGACGTAAACATCTCAAACAGTCAAAGAAAAATAGTACATTCCCAAAAAATTGGAGAAAAATGGTTTGTGTATACATGTTTACAGTGCACTACTTTTCCAGCTGCCTGCACAAAATCATGGAGAACACAGATTACAGCTAGTGTACTTTTGGCATTATTCTTGTAATGTTTGGTGCGGAGATTCAGAACGTGTAGACAAAGGATAGCCGTCCTCTGCAGCTAAATGTCATGAAGTCGCTAATAAACTGACATCAGAAGATGTTGCCTCGCTATAGTTTTCCTACATTCTTGTCATTGTTATGATTTTATTCAGCGAGTACCGAAAATCTGCTCAATAACAAAGCTTCATCGTTATCCACCAGTTATCTGTCAGCCCCTGGTAGCTGAGCAGTCAGCGCGGCAGAATGTCCTACCTAACGACCCGGGTTCGATTCCCGGCTGGGTCGGAGATTTTCTCCGCTCAGGGACTGACTGTTGTGTCGTCCTTATCATCATCATTTCAGCCCCATCGACACGCAAGTCGCAGAAGTGGCGTCAACTCGAAAGACTTGCACTAAGTGAACGGTCTACCCGACGGGAGGCCCTAGCCACACGGCATTTCCATTACCAGTTACCTTAAGACATTCATTGCTACATTCATGACCGTCAACAATTAATTCTTTTCACTGCTATTTTGGCTTTCTTCTTTCTCATTGTTTGTTAGTGCATGTTGTGTTCAAACAAACTTCTACATACTGTAGAGTAGTACTTAACCAGTCCGCAGCTCCTCGCCTTGCGGTAGCGTACTCGCTTCCCACGCACGGGGTCCCGTGTTCGATTCCCGGCGGGGTCGGGGTCTGGCAATCTTCCTGCCTCGATATGACTGGGTGTCGTCTTCATAATCAGCATTCATCCCCATTACGGTCGAAGGAAGGCAATGGCAAACCACCTCCACTAGGACCTTTCCTAGTACAGCAGTGCGGGTCTCCCGCATTGTTCCCTATGCTTCCCGGAGTATGCGACCTCATCATCATCATCATCATCAGTACTTACCAAAGGCTACGACCAAGTACGCAGCTGCTGCTATTACCATTTTGTAACGTCATGATGCAAAAGTTTGTTCGTACTTCAATGGAACTGAGTGATGCACACACTACAAACATCGGACAACGCGTTTATCTAGGCAACAGCAACTTCGTAGCACCGTTCCAGGTCACACACAAAAACTTGGTAGCACTAGACAACATGTAGTGTGCGACCTGCGGTAACGTGTATGATGATACATTTACGGGAAAAAATGCAACACCAAAAAATAAATTCATGTAGAGCAATGAAATTTCGGGAATACATTTGTCTAGGCAACACATTTAAGTGATTAACATTGCAAGGACAAAGGTTGATATAAATACGAAATAAGCCATTGCAAATGTGAAATTCTGGTACATTAATGACCGGCGTAGCCGCCAAAATATTGAATGCAAGCGCGCAAACGCGCATGCACTGTGTTGCACACGTGTCGGATTCCAGTATGTGGGATGTAGTTTCTTGGTTGTTGCACTTGGTCGGTCAACACAGGGACGGTTAACGCTGGTTGTGGATGAAGCTGGTGTTGTCGTCCGATAATGTCCCATACGTGCTAGGTTGGGGACACATCTGGTGATGCAAAATGTCGGCACTCTGTAGAGAAATTTGGGTTACAACAGCGGTATGTGGGAAGTGTTCTCCTGCTGTTAACCACCACCTGGAATGCTGTTCCTGCCGGCCGGAGCGGCCGAGCGGTTCTAGGCGCTACAGTCTGGAGCTGCGCGACCGCTACGGTCGCAGGTTCGAATCCTGCCTCGGGCATGGTTGTGTATGATGTCCTTAGGTTAGTTAGGTTTAAGTAGATCTAAGTTGTAGGGGAATGATGACCTTATAGGTTAAGTCCCATAGTGCTCAGAGCCATTTGAACCATTTTTGAACCAATGCTGTTCATGAATAGCAGCACAACAGGTCGCATCATTAGACTGACGTCAAAATTTCCAGTCAGGTTGCGTGGGATAACCACGATAGTGCTCGCGCTGTTATGCGAAATCGCACCCCAGACCATAAGTCCAGGAGTAGGTCCAGTGTGTCTAGCACGCAGACGGGTCGGTGGCAGGTCCTCAGTTGGCATCATCTAGCGAACACACGACCATCACTGGAACCGAGGTAGAACAAACTTTCATCAGAAAACACGTCAGACCTCTACCCTGCCCTCCACTGAGCTCTCGCGTAACAGCACTGAAATCGCCAATGGCGCTGGTTTAGGGTGAGTGGAAATGCACGCTACAGGGCGTCTGGCTCGAAGCTGCCCTTGAAGTAATCGATATGTAACAGTTCGTTGTGTCACTATGGTACCAACTGCTTCTCAAATTGCTACTGCAGATGCAGTACGATGCCCCACAGCCAAACGCTCTGTAGTGCCACGTGACCGTCCGAAACTATCTTCTTGCGACGGTACGTTATCATGACCAACACTGCCAGTTTTACATCTACAGTGACTACATTCCTGCCAAGTCTTTCAGAAATATCGCGGAAGTAGTATCCAGCTTCTTGTAGCCCTGTTACATGTCATCGTTGAAAGTCTGATGTGTTAATAACGGCGTCTTCGTCGCCTTAAAGGCATTCTTGACTAACATCAACTCACCATGTCCAACCTCTAAGATTAGTATCTCCCATGACCGTTACAGAGTGTATTTGAAGCGTACCTGATCTGCATCCTCACAGTGGCACCACTAGCGCCACTCTTATGCAGGTGACAAGAAATCTGAATAGGCGACATATTTCAGATGTAGAAACAGGCCTACCAACTTCCGTTTATGTCACGAATCTCCTCCTTTGTGCTGAGATTTTTTTTTCATCTCTCTCTCTCTCTCTCTCTCTCTCTCTCTCTCTATATATATATATATATATATATATATATATATATATATATATATATATAATCACTCCGGAGGGTATGTCTCTCCCTAAGTTTTCTTACCGACGAATGATAATCACAGCTAATAGTTATGAAGCATAGTGTCGAATGTAGTAGTACGCATATTGTGTGGATTTGATGTTTCCAGAATGAATGAAGTTTTTATTTAAATGTCGTGAGCTTTAACAAGAATCGGGCACGTCTTCAGCATAGGACGGCGATCGCAGCGACTTCGTGACAGGAAATGATGATGATCTGATTTGTGGCCAGCTCGAATGCGCGGTCATCAGCGCCCGAGCAAATTTCCAATCTGTGCACAGTCCAGTCTAGCCCCTTTAACGAATGATGGAATGATGAGCACAACAGAAACACCCAGTCCCTGGGGAGAGAAAATCCCCAACCCCGGCCGGGAATCGAAAACGGGACTCCGCGACAGGAAATACCTGCTCGGACGCAGTGATGTATGTTCCACTAATTGCCGCCCTGCTTTGAAGCTGGCCAAAATTCCACAGCATAGATACATAATCAACTGACGTTAGTTAACGAAAGAAGTTAAATGGTTCAAATGGCTCTGAGCACTATGGGACTTAACATCTTAGGTCATCAGTCCCCTAGAACTTAGAACTACTTAAACCTAACTAACCTAAAGACATCACACACATCCATGCCCGAGGCAAGATTCGAACCTGCGACCGTAGCGGTCACGCGGTTCCAGACTGAAGCGCCTAGAACCGCACGGCCACACCGGCCGGCGAAAGAAGTTAAAATTATCTGTCGCATTCGTTCTAATTCGGTGTATTACACAAAGTAGTTTGAGGTTATGTGATTAATGTATTTCACAAGTTATCTGGTATAAGTTCAATATGTGGTGTAACAGTTCTCAACTGCAATGCAAGAATAAGAGTATTACAAGTGCAACAAGCATAAAAAGGCGCAACAGTCAAGAATGCAGGCAAAGAAGCTATTAATTATATTGAAAGTAGCGACTTAACGTGCGAAAACAGGTTACTGTCAACTGCACATTGTTTCAGCACTCACGAACAGTAGTGGCGCAATATTATAACGCTTGGCATTCGTTACGCTGCGACAGTATAAGCCTCGCAGGTCGATGCAAGTCTCCTCGCGTGCAGGCCAAGTTCGCAACTCGCGCGTGCGAGCTTATTCCAACACGAAACGGCTTTCGAGAATCTCTGCCACCTGGGACCGTGTCGCTGGCGTCAGCTACTAAACTGTTGAGAGCTCTGTTTCAGTTAGGTGCTGCTCCATGAATTTATTAGACGATATAAACAGGAGGGGAGTAGTCAACAGACTACTGATGACGCACTGTAGTTCCAGAAATCGAACACATCGCTTGCGATTTTCTCAGTTAAAAACTTTGTCCACGACATCGCGTAATACTGAGGGAGGTCACGTTTGTTTCGCAGCCACGAAACAGCCTCATTTTTTATTTTGTTTCAAATGGTGTCGAGCAACGACTCATACGAACAAAAAGATAATTCAGAAACGTAAGATTAAACTGAAGTTACTTCACTTATACGACATAAATACACTTATTTTTAAAAGTAATGGTTCAATTGGCTCTGAGCACTATGGGACTCAACTGCTGAGGTCATTAGTCCCCTAGAACTTAGAACTAGTTAAACCTAACTAACCTAAGGACATCACAAACATCCATGCCCGAGGCAGGATTCGAACCTGCGACCGTAGCGGTCTTGCGGTTCCAGACTGCAGCGCCTTTAACCGCACGGCCACTTCGGCCGGCTTAAAAGTAATGCCTGTACGCTTTATTATTACAAATATAAAGACATTGAATATACTATTATTCAAAATTTAACTTTTCCACAAAATTAATGAGCCAAGTACATAACAAGTACAAAATCGAATTATCGTTAAAGATCAGTTTTAGAAAGTCTAATGAAATTTGGCAGTTTAAAGAACTTCAACTGCAGCAGGTAGAAGTAATCAAAAACTTAGAGTTTTTCGTATAGTGTCTGCCGTCTTACATACCCCATTTTTAAAAAAGTGCTGGACTTCAACTCAATAATATTCGCAATTGGAGAGGATATTAACTTTAACACGTTTTTCATTTTGTTGGCAGGAATACGAGCTTTTCTTAATATTTTATTTGTGATGGTTTCCTTCCTTTTAACGCCAGAATAATAAACCATGGGCTGCTTGGATGGCACAGTACGAAGTTTCTTTGAGGTTAATATTCTCGTTAGATTGTGATGATGATTCCTACTTTACCTTAACTGCAAGCTGCCAGTGTAGTCACATTGCGGATAGAATATCAAACAGGATGCAAGCCGTTGAACGTTTTTGAAAAACTGGTCACCTGGTTCGTTGCCCTTGCTCCGATGTAACCTGGTAGCCACTAGAAACTGGTTTACGGAGACGTTTCCATCCATCCCTAAAGATGGCTTGAGATATGAAGCACTAGATAGATTGTTATTTTTCCAGAAGCTATTCTTGTAAGCGGAGGAACCCTGACAACAACTCCACCATGTTGAATACTGCTTTTCGTGCAGCCACAGGACGTCGCGCTACGACTCAAACTGTGCGCAATAGGGTGCATGATGCGCAACTTCACTCCCGACGTCCATCGCGAGGTCCCTCTATGCAACCACGACACCATGCAGCGCGGTGCAGATGGGCCCAACAACATGCCGAATAGACCGCTCAGGATTGGCATCACGTTCTCTTCACCGATGAGTGTCTCAAATGCCTTCAACCAGACAATCGTCGGAGGCGTGTTTGGATGCAACTCGGTCAGATTCCCTGAAGTTTTTTGGGTGGCATTATGTGGGGCCGACTTACGCCGCTGGTGGTCATGGAATGCGCCGTAACGGCTGTACAATACGTGAATGTCATCCTCCGACCGATAATGCAACCTAAGCTTATTACCGAGGCATTCACCTACATGGACGACAATTCGCGCCCCGCATCCTGTAAATGACTTCCTTCAGGGTAACGACATTGCTCGGCTATAGCGGCCAGCTTGATCTCCAGACATGAACCCTACTAAACATGCCTGGGATAGATTTAAAACGGCTGTTTATGGACGACGTGACCCACCAAACACTCCGAGGGATCTACGCCGAATCGCCATTGAGCAGTGGGACAATCTGGACCGCTCTAGAAGAGCGTAGCGTTCCAAAGGATTGGAAAAAGGCGCAGGTGATCCCCGTTTTCAAGAAGGGACGTCGAACAGATGTGCAGAACTATAGACCTATATCTCTAACGTCGATCAGTTGTAGAATTTTGGAACCGTATTATGTTCAAGTATAATGAATTTTCTGGAGACAAGAAATCTACTCTGTAGGAATCAGCATGGGTTTCGAAAAAGACGATCGTGTGAAACCCAGCTAGCGCTATTCGTCCACGAGACTCAGAGGGCCATAGACACGGGTTCCCACGTAGATTCCGTGTTTCTCGACTTCCGCAACGCGTTCGATACAGTTCCCCACAGTCGTTTAATGAACAAAGTAAGAGCATATGGACTATCAGACCAATTGTGTGATTGGATTGAAGAGTTCCTAGATAACAGAACGCAGCGTGTCATTCTCAATGGAGAGAAGTCTTCCGAAGGAAGAGTGATTTCAGGTGTGCCGCAGGGGAGTATCGTAGGACCGTTGCTATTCACAATATACATAAATGACTTTGTGGATGACATCTGAAGTTCACTGAGGCTTTTTGCGGTTGATACTGTGGTATATCGAGAGGTTGTAACAATGGAAAATTGTACGGAAATGCAGGAGGATCTGCAGCGAATTGATGCATGGTGCAGGGAATGGCAATTGAGTCTCAATGTAGACAAGTGTAATGTGCTGCGAATACATAGAAAGAAAGATCCCTTATCATTTAGCTACAAAATAGCAGGTCAGCAATTGGAAGCAGTTAATTCCATAAATTATCTGGGAGTACGCATTAGGAGTGATTTAAAATGGAATGGTTCAAGTGGCTCTGAGCACTATGGGACTTAACTTCTGAGGTCATCAGTCCCCAAGAACTTGGAACTACTTAAACCTAACTAACCTAAGGACATCACACACATCCATGCCCGAGGCAGGATTCGAACCTGCGTCCGTCGTGGTCACGCGGTTCCAGACTGTAGCACCTAGAGCCGCTCGGCCACCGCGGCCGGCTAAAATGGAATGATCACATAAAGTTGATCGTTGATAAAGCAGATGCCAGACGGAGATTCATTGGAAGAATCCTAAGGAAACGCAATCTGAAAACAAAGGAAGTAGATTACAGAACGCTTGTTCGCCCACTGCTTGAATACTGCTCAGAAGTGTGGGATTCGTACCAGACAGGATTAATGGAAGAGATAGAGAAGATCCAACGGAGAGCAGCGTGCTTCGTTACAGGATCATTTAGTAATCGCGAAAGCGTTAAGGAGATGATAAATAAACTCCAGTGGAAGACTCTGCAGGAGATACGCTCAGTAGCTTTTGTTGAAGTTTCGAGAACATAGCTTCACCGAGGAGTCAAGCAGTATATTGCTCCCTCCTACGTATATCTCGCGAAGAGTCCATGAGGATAAAATCAGAGAGATTAGAGACCACACAGAGGCATACCGACAATCGTTCTTTCCACGAACAATATGAGACTGGAATAGAAGGGAGAACCGATAGAGGTACTCAAGGTAACCCTCCGCCACACACCGTCAGGTGGCTTGCGGAGTATGGATGTAGATGTAGATGTAGACAGTGAGTTGATGAACTTGTGTATAGTATGACACGACGAACACAGGCATGCATAAACGCAAGAGGACATGTTACTGGGTATTAGATGTACCGTTGTGAACAGCAGCCTGGACCACCACCTCTGTAGATCTCGCTGTATGGTGGTACAACATAGAATGTGTGGTTTTCGTGAACAATAAAAAGGGCGGAATTGATGTTTGTGTTGGTCTCTATTCAATTTTTCTGTACAGTTTCCGGAACTCTCAGAACCGAGGCGATAGAGATTTTTTTTTTTTTGTTAATGATGTCTGTAGTGTACTGGTACATGACGCACTGCTAGTCAACAACGTTAGTGTACTGGCAGACCACACTAGGCGCGGTAGGATGCGCACAAGAGCGCTCTTTTTATGGTGTCACATAAATATTACCACCTCTTTATTTCCGCGTGAGGAGGTGTTGGTTACTTTATTACATTTCACTTAATGTTACATGCTGTTCCAGTTGAATTTAAATTTGTGACACAACGTTACATTACTTTCTCTCTTCTTTTTTTTATATATATAACATACATTGCTTTATGTCGTTGGAGTGCTTCGATGATGGCACAGAGAACTCTGATGGGATGTCACCTCTCAGGGGCGACAGACGCCACATAAACAAGATGTGTGGTACTGGGCCGTAGTGCTTAAATGGTAGCGAGCTGTTTTTGTATGGATGATACGATTATTTCCTGATGGTCTCCATGTTCAGTTCCTGATGGAGATCCTTCATCCTTGCCCACATAGGTGCTACAGGGGTTCACTGTAGACATCGGTTTTATAGGGTCTGGAGCAGTTTCAGATTGCTGTTACAGGCAAATGGTTCAAATGGCTCTGAGCACTATGGGACTTAACATCTGAGGCCATCAGTCCCCCAGAACTTAGAACTAATTAAACCTAACTAACATAAGGATATCACACACATCCATACCCGAGGCAGGATTCGAACCTGCGTCCGTAGCGGTCGCGCGGTTCCAGACTGAAGCGCCTAGAGCCGCTCGGCCACAGCTGCCGGCGCTGTTACAGGCGATCCCCCAGGAGGAGCGCGCATATAAGATTGACAGAATGATCGTTCTAATGTTCTAAAACCAGCGTCATAAACTTATCGCCGTTTGTATACATATAAATTGTTTCCCTTAGACTTGCTGTTTTATTTTCCGACTCCTGGGTGCAAAATACGAATAACTTACAGAAGAATGAAAACATCTGCAAAAGCGGATGTCGTGTAAAATGCTTTGGGTTTCGGAAAAATATCGGCGCACTCGAGGCAATACTGACGCTACTCACTTGATAAAGGGAAGAAACGCAAATTTGTAGATGTGTAGATTTACAAAAAGATGTTGAGTGACACTCAGCTGTGAAGAGAACGTGATGCCAATCCTGAGCGGTCTATTTGGCATGTTGTAGGGCCCATCTGTATCGCACGACATGGTGTCGTAGTTGCAAAGATGGACCTCGCCATGGACGTCTCAAGTGAAGTTGTGCAATACGCAGCCTATCGCGCACAGTTGGTTGGTTGGTTGCTTGGGGAAGGAGACCAGACAGCGTGGTCATCGGTCTCATCAGATTAGGGAAGGATGGGGAAGGACGTCGGCCGTGCCCTTTGAGAGGAACCATCCCGGCATTTGCATGGAGTGATTTAGGGAAATCACGGAAAACCTAAATCAGGATGGCCGGACGCGGGATTGAACCGTCGTCCTCCCGAATGCGAGTCCAGTGTCTAACCACTGCGCCACCTCGCTCGGTCCGCGCACAGTTTGAGTGGTAACACGACGTCCTGTGGCTGCACGAAAGTCATTATTCAACATGGTGACGTTGCTGTCAGGATTCCTCAGAGCCATAATCCGTAGGTAGCGGTCATCCACTGCAGTAATAGACCTTGGGCGGTCTGAGCGAGGCATGTCATCGAGAGTTCCTGTCTCTCTGCATCTCCTCTATATCCAAACAACATCCCTTTGGTTCACTCCGAGACGCCTGGACACTTCCCTTGTTGAGAGCCCTTGCTGGCACAAAGTAACAATGCGGACGCGATCGAACCGCGGTATTGATCGTCTAGGCATGGTTAAACTACAGACAACACGAGCCGTGAACCTCCTTTCTGGTGGACTGATTGGAACTGATCGGCTGTCGGACCCCCTCCTTGTAATAGGCGCTGCTCATGGATGGTTTTTTTACATCTTTGGGCTGAACAGTCAAAGGAACTGTGTCTGTGATACAATATTTACAGTCAATGTCTATCTTCAGGAGTTCTTAGATCCGGGTGTGATGCAAAACTTCTTTTAATGTGTGTATTAAACTTGAAAAACATAGATGTTTGAGGGGAGGGGGGGAATTCTTTGGCACAGTTGATTTAAATCACTAACATAGGGTCGCTATTAACTTGTGGGTGGGAATACTTGTTGACTGTATCATATGTATTGTAAAATAGACGAACAGGATCGATCTACCTCAGATTTATAACAGATGTTTTGCCTACCTTGCTAAATGTTCCGATGGCTGCGACACAACGGAATTCCAGCACACTTTGATGCCAATGTGCGGAATCATCTCAACGTTGCATATCCCAGTCGCTGAACTGGTAGAGGTGGACCAGAATGTTTGCCAGATCTGAAACCTGTAACTATTTTCTGTAGTGTGAAGAGTGTGTTTTGTTGCACACCTGTTAACTTCAGCGGCGGATCGTATTGCTGGAGTCCACAGACCGACTGAAAAACTTCCAGGACAACAGCAGAAACTGGTTGATGTGCGTGAGGCTCAGCCCTGTCGATGTGGGCTCTGCATTTACGGAGGAGGTACGTAGACAGCGCGATGTTCTACTCATGTTGGGTTTATGGTCGTAATGTGGAAAGCACAGCCATCTCAGTCTTCGACTCTTTTCAACGCCCAGGCCATGCATTTGCGGATATGGATTCCCATAGAAAACCGATTAGTGTTCCTTTCCACACAACATAATAAGCGTTATCGGTGTTATTTTTGGCCATCTGATGTATGTATCAATTAAAGGTAAAATGTTTTATGTCTGGTAGAGATTTCAAAAAAAATGGTTCAAATGGCTCTGAGCACTATGGGACTTAACACCTATGGTCATCAGTCCCCTAGAACTTAGAACTACTTAAACCTAACTAACCTAAGGACATCACACACATCCATGCCCGAGGCAGGATTCGAACCTGCGACCGTAGCGGTCGTGCGGCTCCAGACTGTAGCGCCTAGAACCGCTCGGCCACTCCGGCCGGCCGTAGAGATTTCAGAACTCTATTTAAAGAACATACAGACGGCTATAAACTGGATAAAGGTAAGTAATCAGGAGTAACAGTGCATGTTAAAGATACAGGTCATCGTGTGAAAAACGGAGAAAACCTTGAAATTTTGCACAAAAGCGGGAAAAGAAAAAGAATGGATATCATGGAAGAAATGCAAACATTCATAAGACAAAAACATGGAAACAATATTTTTAATGAGATGACTGAACTTAAAATCTCAAAATTCTTCGTTAGTCCTAATGCAATAGATTTTACAGGTGCCAATGTTAAACTACTGACTAGCAAACTGTCAGTATCGTGAATAGAGCCGTAAACAAGCGGTAAGAGATAATCATTCGTATATCGCAAGCCGCCATATCGTATTAACTGTACAATGTTTACATCAAAGTAGAAACGTGTAGTGCAGTGAAATACGTCCGTGTCAGTGTCAGATTAAGCAGTGCAAAAGTTTAATTTTATACAACAGTTCCGTCATTTTGTCAATGAGGCTTTCGGACGCCAGATTTGTAAGCGAACAACAGGCATATTAAAAGTGTATAATATAACTGTCGTACCATAAAACTAATGCGAAACTATCTGCATCCCATACACAAGAAGGCACGGCTCCACGCCAACAAAAGACACCACAGGATATCGATATTTGGCTACACTGCCCCCTGTTCCCCCTACTCCCAGATATCCCAAGAACCACTCAAGCGCCGGCCGCGGTGGTCTCGCGGTTCTAGGCGCGCAGTCCGGAACCGTGCGACTGCTACGGTCGCAGGTTCGAATCCTGCCTCGGGCATGGATGTGTGTGTTGTCCTTAGGTTAGTTAGGTTTAAGTAGTTCTAAGTTCTAGGGGACTGATAACCACAGCAGTTGAGCCCCATAGTGCTCAGAGCCATTTTTTTAACCACTCCAGCAACGAATAGTGAACAAAACAGTATTCTACCTTAATATAGATCGAAACATTTTATCCTTAAGTAATGTATATTCGTGTGTGTAAACACCTGATGATGACAAAAATGAATGAATGTGTTGCAATATTATTCATTAACCATAAAATAAATAAATGTAACTGGTAGCAGAGAAATACAAATAAGAATGATAGCTTTTGACGCAGAGGACTGGACTACAAGGCTAGCAAGTAAGCTCTGGGAAATCTGTTCTGTCTATGGGGTTTAGCTCCAGTGTCAGCCAGTTTGCCGTGGCATACGGAGCTCCATCGCAGTCTTTAACACTGGTAGCATGCCGCGACAGCGTGGACGTGAACCGTATGTGCAGTTGACGGACTTTGAGCGAGGGCGTATAGTGGGCATGCGGGAGGCCGGGTGGACGTACCGCCGAATTGCTCAACACGTGGGGCGTGAGGTCTCCACAGTACATCGATGTTGTCGCCAGTGGTCGGCGGAAGGTGCACGTGCCCGTCGACCTGCGACCGGACCGCAGCGACGCACGGATGCACGCCAAGACCGTAGGATCCTACGCAGTGCCGTAGGGGACCGCACCGCCACTTCCCAGCAAATTAGGGACACTGTTGCTCCTGGGGTATCGGCGAGGACCATTCGCAACCGTCTCCATGAAGCTGGGCTACGGTCCCGCACACCGTTAGGCCGTCTTCCGCTCACGCCCCAACATCGTGCAGCCCGCCTCCAGTGGTGTCGCGACAGGCGTGAATGGAGGGACGAATGGAGACGTGTCGTCTTCAGCGATGAGAGTCGCTTCTGCCTTGGTGCCAATGATGGTCGTATGCGTGTTTGGCGCCGTGCAGGTGAGCGCCACAATCAGGACTGCATACGACCGAGGCACACAGGGCCAACACCCGGCATCATGGTGTGGGGAGCGATCTCCTACACTGGCCGTACACCACTGGTGATCGTCGAGGGGACACTGAATAGTGCACGGTACATCCAAACCGTCATCGAACCCATCGTTCTACCATTCCTAGGCCGGCAAGGGAACTTGCTGTTCCAACAGGACAATGCACGTCCGCATGTATCCCGTGCCACCCAACGTGCTCTAGAAGGTGTAAGTCAACTACCCTGGCCAGCAAGATCTCCGGATCTGTCCCCCGTTGAGCATGTTTGGGACTGGATGAAGCGTCGTCTCACGCGGTCTGCACGTCCAGCACGAACGCTGGTCCAACTGAGGCGCCAGGTGGAAATGGCATGGCAAGCCGTTCCACAGGACTACATCCAGCATCTCTACGATCGTCTCCATGGGAGAATAGCAGCCTGCATTGCTGCGAAAGGTGGATATACACTGTACTAGTGCCGACATTGTGCATGCTCTGTTGCCTGTGTCTATGTGCTTGTGGTTCTGTCAGTGTGATCATGTGATGTATCTGACCCCAGGAATGTGTCAATAAAGTTTCCCCTTCCTGGGACAATGAATTCACGGTGTTCTTATTTCAATTTCCAGGAGTGTACATTACTAGAGGAGGCGCACTACCAACTACTTACCCATTGATGTGCGCCTTCAAAATGTTCTGCTTCACTGTGTGGTGTGCGTACTGTAAGACCTTCATTACACACACCATCAGATTATTTGACTTGTCGCTCTAACGAAATAGGCGAGTGTCAGCAATATGTCTCGTGGTCTTATCGTGGCGTGTTTATATTCTGCCGTTAGGTCAGACGATAGAAATGCCACTTCCACGCTTAGAGTAGCAGACTGACGGTGACCAACTTTAAGCATAACTTGATTAATTTTCACACACATTTATTAAAATAATAACAAGCATAAAAATTACTTAATTTGGTTCTGAATGCTATTTACAATTGACAATCTGAAGTTCCTTTGTTATGGGTAAAAATAATAACAAGCATAAAAATTACTTAACTTGGTTCTGAATGCTATTTACAATTGACCATCTGAAGTTCCTTTGGTATGGGTACGTTAATCTTATTCTCACATATATCTCTGATACTTGACAAAAGTGTCTATACATTTATCTTCATCGCTATGTACAGGAATATGGTAATCTTATTAGGTACAGACTGAATCTTGACTATAGACTGGTACAGATAAATGTAGACTGACTAATCGGAGGTCTGTACACTCGTTATAATACCTCGCGCGTTCATGTATCACTGCGCGAGTGTGATGCGCGAGGAGAAACGGTTGTATGTTAGCAGCAATCTCAATGACTGCGTTACATATTAATATCGGCGGAAGCAGAATTTGGTCCGACTCTATGGCAGCTCCATCTCGTAGTGCGGAGACGGACGAACGCTGCGCCTGCGCTGTTGTGCTTAGCAGGGCGCGCTCTAGTGGGAAAGTTGTGTACGCGCTGACTACGCGGAAATATGTACACAACACACTGCTACAGTTCCCATGATAACTTAGTTAACTCAGTAACAAGATCACGTGCAGTGCCTGTCCAGCACAGTTACATCGAGAGAAATGCGTAATTGTGAAACACAGGTACTGAAAATTTATGTTGCGTTCATTTAGCGTTTGCACCGGAGCCACTGCACACACAGTAAGAATAACACACAGTAAGAATAACACACATACAAGCAAGAGCTAAATCACAGTTTCATAAGCATAAATAGTAGAAATAGTAACATACTCAACATGTGCTGCCAGGAAATGCTACAAATCTCGTAATGTAATATGTATAGATGAACAGTCACCTATTTAATGTTTTATACGCCACTGAAAATGCATAACACGAATAGGTGAAACAAGTTTGACTATAAATATCTAGTTACAGAAGATGGAGGGTACTCATTCTTCATAATAAACATAATTGGAAAACTCTTGACAGCAGTCCTTGCCATGATGGGACAAATGTTTCATAACAGCAGACATGTTTTCGTAACTAATTTTCAGACATTCTGTGCACACCAGTGAACAGCTATGATACCAGTTTTTGATGTGTCTGAGCACTCTTAGTTGACCCATTAGTATCCTGTTTGTACATTCTTTTATGTTTGAAATGCCAGGGTGATTACAACTGAACTTCCAAAATGCTGTAGAAATAACACCACTGGTCAAAATGACGTAAAGCTGCAACGGAATATTATCGGAGAAGGGCGAAAACGTATGGTAGAAGAAAAAAATAGTGTGAAAATTGATTAATAGATGGCGCTGTATGTGTCAGAATACGTAAATGGGAACATCTGTCATGTGTACGACCCATTGAAGTTGATCTAAACATGCCGGGTGCACAGCTTTTCCTCCTTTCGCGTCTGCAACATTCACCATGACTGTCTCAATGCAGGATCGTGCTCTGTTTCCAAAGCTGTATTACAAGAATGATGACTGTGCACATGTCACTATGCAGACGTTGCGGACACTGAAGTATTTGGAAAAAGGCGTTGGTCCGATGACTGGAGAAAATGATTCGGTAATTCGAAAATACGGTATCTTTTGGTGTGCAACCTGGTGGAGGAAACTAACTGATTCGACGTCGGTGGAAGCAGTGGGCACAGCAGTGTAGGAGGAGACGAGTGGTGGTGCGCATGAGTGTCGTGAACGGAGAATTGCCCGAAATTGGACATACCCGTGAGAACGGTGCGTAAAATCCTACGAAACATCCTTCTTTGCTATCCGCTGAAAATTACCCATGTGTACGTGTTGCTCGCTGTTGATCTGCCAGGAAAAAGAGACCTTTGCTTCAGAATCTCTTGCTCGCATGGAATTGACAGTGATTGGCCGTGGAAGATTTTAGTGGACAGACGAAGCCCACTTCCATCTTACAGCATATATCAATACACAGAATTATCGAATATGGGCAACGAAAAATCCACACTCAAATCAACCAGCACCACTTCATCCTGAAAACGTCACTGTGTGGTGCGGGTTTACGGCATCATTTATCATAGGGCCATATTATTGCGAAGGGAAAGGCGCTTCCGGTCCCGTTACCCCATCACTGGTAAGCGCTATGAGTGTCTTTTGCGCAACCACGTCATTCAAGCTCTACAACAGCGTGGATGTGTGGATGGGATCATTTTTATGCAAGATGGCGCATCGCCGCACATTGCAAATCCAGTTAAGCAGCTGCTGAAGCGCCATTTCGGAAATGCTAGAATTATCAGCCGCCATTTCCCTACAGCCTGGCCGTCCCAATCACCTGATCTTATTCCGTGTGACTTGCGGCTGTGGGGCGTCTATCTAAAGATGTCTTCAGTGTCCTGATTGCATACTTAGCTGCACTGATGGCATACGTATCGCAACGGTACCCCGGAAACACTTCGATCAGTTGTGGAACATGCTGTTTCTCGAATTCAGCTTGTTGCAAAAAAGGTGTATAGCATATTGAACATGTTTTCCACCAGTTGCACAGAAATTAATAATCCTCATTTGATTTTGATTGATGGTTTTTATGTGGTTCTTCGCCTCAAGACAATTGAAAACCGATGTGATTGATGTTTTTTATGCGATTTTTGGCTTCAAGACAACTAAAAAAACCAATGCGAGTGATGCTTTTTATGCGGTTTTTGGCCTCAATACAATTAAAAACCGATTTTTCTCATCCAATGTGATATTATCTTACCGTGGTGGATGAGCTAACAGTGTCACACCCATGTACAGTTTAACGTCAAACATACACCTTAGGTATTGTATGATTTGTTTGCCGTTTCTAGTCGACCACTATTAAATTATGATGCTTACAGCTCCTTCTATTGCTACATTTTGTAACTATTTGTTTTCTTCTTCCATACGTTTTCCCCCTTCTCCTATAATATTCCGTTGCAATTTGACGTCATTCTGATCAGTGGTGTCATTTCTACAGCGGTTTGAAATGGTGTAAGGCCAATTTCAGTGCTGAGGGAAAAGATGATGCAATGTTATAATCGGAAGATGGCAGTATAATCTTGACGCAACCACTTATCTAAATTTAATAAATACCTTACTAGCGATATCGACGTTTGGTTGCTTCTTCAGAGGCCATACGATTGTAGGCCCCATGCCCGATTCTTTAAAGAATCGAACCTCATCTACAAAACAGCTTCAAACATCTAATTACAAAGCAGTAATGTGTTAAATATTTGCCGTTGAGAAAAATTTTAGAAAAGCTTGAAATCATGCGTTAAGTTTGTTGTAAGTCGCTAAATGCGCTCATTATTCAATACACCATGAATATAGTCTGGGTAATATGCGCGCCTTGAGCTACGCTGCCTCGAGACATATACACAGTTTCTGTTTATAATACTTTGCTTAGCGTGGCAAACGTTTAACATAAAACTAGATTATGAGGACATTTTAAATGTTTCAATTTGGCCATTATTTATTTGAAATACTCAAAATCAAATGTTTGTTGCCCCTGGATGCCTTTTTATTGGCAATCGGCAACTGGAATCGTGCTCCATGAATAGGTTTAGCCGCTTAGTAATATACTGCGACGGGAAAGTCGTGACATCAGAAAATAATGTAGACTAAAGAAATTTCGGAAACCTATTTGTCTAGGTAACATATTTCAGTGAGTAATATTGCAATATCATGGTACTGTAAGCGCGAGATAAGCCGTTGTAAATGTGAAATGCTGGTACATTAATAAATGATGTAACAGCCAGAATGTTGATTGCATGCACTGCATTCATTGCTTACGTGCATGCATTGTTTTGTACAGCCGCCGGTTATCAATTTGGAGGAAGGAGTTTCCTGTCAGTTGCACATGGTCGGTCAGTAAACGGACGGTTAATGCTATTTATGGACGTCGCTGGAATTCTCGTCCGGTGATGTCCCACGAGTGCTCAATGTTGTTGTTGTTGTTGTTGTGGTCTTCAGTCCTGAGACTGGTTTGATGCAGCTCTCCATGCTACTCTATCCTGTGCAAGCTTCTTAATCTCTCAGTACCTACTGCAACCTACATGCTTCTGTATCTGTTTAGTGTATTCATCTCTTGGTATCCCTCTACGATTGCTTGCCTCAAGCATTAAACTGGTGCCGGCTGAAGTGGCCGTGCGGTTAAAGGCGCTGCAGTCTGGAATCGCAAGACCGCTATGGTCGCAGGTTAGAATCCTGCCTCGGGCATGGATGTGTGTGATGCCCTTAGGTTAGTTAGATTTAACTAGTTCTAAGTTCTAGGGGACTAATGACCTCAGAAGTTGAGTCCCATAGTGCTCAGAGCCATTTGAACCATTCATTAAACTGGTGATTCTTTGTTGCCTCACAATGTGTCCTACCAACCGATCCCTTCTTCTAGTCAAGTTGTGCCACAAATTGCTCTTCTCCCCAATCCTGTTCAATACCTCCTCATTAGTTATGTGATCTACCCATCTCATCTTCAGCATTCTTCTGTAGCACCACATTTCGAAAGCTCCTATTCTCTTCTTGTCTAAACTATTTATCGTCCATGTTTCACTTCCATACATGGCTACACTCGATACAAATACTTTCAGAAACGACTTCCTGACACTTAAATCTATACTCGATGTTAAGAAATTTCTCTTCTTCAGAAACGCTTTCCTTGCCATTGCCAGTCCACATTTTACATCCTCTCCACTTCGACCATCATCAGTAATTTTGCTCCCCAAATAGCAAAACTCATTTACTACTGTAAGTCTCATTTCCTAACCTAATTCCTTCAGCATCACCCGACTTAATTCGACTACAGAGTGCTCAACAGCAGACAGATATTGCGATCTAGCAGGCCAAGGTAACATGTTGACACACTGTAGACCGTGTTGGGTTACAACAGCGGTATATGGGCGAGCGTTATCCTGCTGGAAATCATCCCCCCCTCCCCGGGATGCTATTCATGAATGGCAGCACAATAGGTTGAATCACCAGATTTACGCACAGTCAGGGTGCCTGGAGCGACCACTATACTGCTCCTGCTAACATACAATTCCAGGGAGGGTACAATGCGTCTACCACGCACTGAGGTTGGTTGCAGGCCCTCAACTGGCTTCCTCCTAACCAACATACAGCCACCACTGCCACCGAGGCAGAACCTTTCACCAGAAAACGCAACAGATCTCCACTCCGCCCTCCAATGACCCTTCTCTTGACGCCACTGAATTAGCAAATGGCGGTGGTTTGGGGCCGATGGAATGCACGCTATACGGCGTCTGGCTCGGAGTTGTACTTGAAGTAACCGATTTGTAACAGTTAGTTGTGTCCTTATAGTGCCAACTGCTGCTTAAATTGCTGCTGCAGATGCAGTACGATGCGCCAGATCAGTACGCCAAACACAATGGTCTTCCCTCTCAGTAGTGCTACGCGGCCGTCCTGAACCTGGTCTCCTGGCGACCGTACATTCTCGTGATCACCGCTGTTAGTAGTCATCTGCAGTGGCTACATTCTTGCCAAGTCTTTCTGCAATATCGCAGAAGGAACACCCGGCTTCTCGTTACCCTATTAGACGACCTTATCGTCTTAAAGGCATTCTTGACTAACATCAACTAGCCACGTCCAATCTCGAAGGTAACTAACGCTCATTACAGCGTGTATTTGAACCTGATTTGCATCCTCACACTGGCGCTACTAGCGCTATTATTATGCGACTGGCATAAAACCTGAGTAGACATTTTTCAGATGCAGGAACATTCCTACCAACTTTCGTTTACGTCTCACAACTTGTTCTTGGTGTTGCGACTTTTTATTACGTCAGCGTAAAATAAGAGAAAAAAAAGAAAAAAAGCATTAATTTAGGTTGTTGCAAGTCACTGAACGGCCTGGTCGACAAATTCGAATCATTTTAAAAAGGTAACTGCGCTCATTTAGTGCAGCTACGGAATCCTAAACACCGGCTCCAGCTGACTGTTTTACGTACCTCCCGCTGTTTGGGCGACACGCGTTTTATTTCAGGATGCAAAAGGTAACACACATATACCGAACTGTGTGGCAGGGTCCCCTGAACAGACGTTGTTTACACAACACACGCAGCCGTCCCTTTGATGGTTATGCGGCAGACTCGCGCGTCAGGTCAGCGGAAGCTTGAGGGAGAGAGAAATAGGAGGGGGTAGTGGGAGGTCCGCCCACAACTGGGCCGGATATGAGTCGCTCACAAAAGACTCACAGGAGGAAGGGGGGGGGGGGGGGGGGAGAGGGTGGGACGCGTCCAGTTCAACCGCGGCAACGATACAGGACACCATCGCTATCTGTATTACCGCAGTAAAGTCTCCCATCTGAGTGCAGATAGTTCAGTCCTCC
The DNA here is from genome assembly GCF_021461395.2 of Schistocerca americana. Lineage (NCBI taxonomy): Eukaryota > Metazoa > Arthropoda > Insecta > Orthoptera > Acrididae > Schistocerca > Schistocerca americana. Next base: position 296,176,588 of record NC_060121.1, on the reverse strand, counting down.
GGAGAGTTTGAGCACTACGTTATCTCGCCAGACAACAGAGGCGTGAACGATATGTTTCTGTTTGTAACGGCCACAGCTTCAGATTAGCTCGTTAACGTAATCGGCTTTTCTTGCGTTGCCAAAGCTTCTGGCCGTGTTACAATCCGTCCCGCTGTCTGCGATGCACGCATGCATAAAGTATCAGTCTGCTGCATATGGAGTGTGGCGGCTCTGAATTGACGGCTTCTGGACATTCCCAGATCCCGTCTGCGTATCGAAAAACTACAGCACAGTGTAAATCTGTGACCGCAACATGGGCCTGACTGAAATTCAGTCTCTCACTCATAATACAACTCAGCGACAATGTCAAATCTCATCTTCACTTCCTGGCAATATCGCAGTGGAGGATACACTACATTTCCAAAACAGTCGGGACAACAACTGTTGTTGGCCCCAGAGACTACAACTACGAGCCGAAACTAGTGCCTCCTGTGCATTTTGATGTTAGCTGCAACAAACAGACAAAGCACAGTTTAGCAGATCTAGTTTTCAGCTATGAACTGTCATTGTGGGACACAGTCAGCACCATTCATCATGCGCATTTGTCAGCAATGAACAGGAGTCCGCATGCCGCGCTCGTAAAAAGACCTGAACCACCTCAAGGTAGCTACTATATTGCAACTGAGACAGCATCAAAATGTGGACGACGTAGTCCGTTATTCTCAGGCCAAAAGAGAGAGAAGTGTCGAGGTGAGTACGGTGGACGTGGCACGAAAGTCAACCCACACTTGGCATGGAGTCCTATGGTCGCAAAACTGTATTGTGGCCTGGCGTTAACGTGTTACAACCTGAAGTTTGTCTTCTTCTCCCACTTGACCCTCTAAACATGGGTCAGTTGCGTCTTGTAGCTCTAGACTACAAGACATTCGAAAGGATCACTCACTGAATAACGCAGAGGTCTGTGCACACAGATTTACATGCAAATGGTGGTCTTGAATAATTTCTTTGTTACAGAATTCGCCTATCGTCTCTCTATCGATTGTTCTTTTGCGTTCCTTCTCAGTGTTGACATCACGTCTTATCTTCAGAGATATGGTGGCCAGTAATTTTCGCGTTCAGAAAAACAATCGCGGTTAATGTTCAAGAAACGATTTTTCAGGCTTGCAACAGTAGTATGATGTGGGTCCTTTTGGTTCCATAAGAACTTAATAACAATACCCTGCAGTGATACACATTTCTCCCTCTCACCCACAGCCATTTTTTAATCAAAGTTTGAATCGAACTGCTTTTTTTCTTTTATTTTTTTTTTGTAATTTAAGGCCCAACAAACCTTTGGTATCTGACACATGAGGCAACTTCTCGCAAAGGTACGTAGAACACCTTCCCTTTTTGGGTAAGAATTTGACAGAGTTTCACTAGAGACGACAACTTTTTTAAATTCACGAGGTCTTTGCGCAAAACGTTCTTCTTTCCACGTTTCAAAGACATTTTTGCCGGTCACTTTTTTATGAATCAATGTAGACCTCCTTCGCCTAGTATCCCATTTACACTGAACTGAAATGAAGTGCACTAGTGAATCAAAGACCTATCAGTAAGTTCGCCAAAAAATTGTTTCTTAAATACTGTGTGGAGTACGGATTTACTGACATAATACTAGGACTGAACACACTGAAAACCACAACGATAGGCCATTTCCATCACAAAATGGAGCTTGCCGCGAGTCGATAGATCGCATCCGTCTTGCGAGTGGCCATATCTTTGGCCAGAGAGCGCAAGCGTTGTTGACTGAAGTCGAACCGGCAAGCAGTGAGGCGATGTTAGAAGGAAGCAAGTGGTTCTGTGTGCCTTGGAGCTGGTACGCGGCCCGGGGTCGTGTTGGGAGTTCTTGGAGTCTTGAGTTCGTCGCTGTGATGGTCCGTCGGGCACTGGCGACATGGCTGGGGGAGAGCACGTTGAAGTATCAGTTCGGCGGGGCCGCGCAGAGCTGGGAGATGCTCTTTAGCAACAGGCGGGCAGTTGCGGCCTGAGGGGAGTATTCTGCGTTGGGCCCCCAGTTCCAGGAGTTACAGCACTGGGGATCTTGAAATCAGCTGCAGTCTCCTGACGAATCTCCATTAAAGCTACTGGGTGAGCACGTTTTGGAGTGGTTCACTAGAATTCATCTGCCATGCGATGTCTTTCCCACTGCTGTTTTCACGTTGCGCAATTTCATCTGTGTGTTCCCAGTTGTGTGTCTGCCAAGCGCGTGCTTGTTACCTTATCGCCTTTGCCGAGTGAACCTTTTTGGGGCGAGGCTGTTGCGACTGTAACCTGTCGTATCGTTTTGGCTAACCTCAGTATCCCATGAGGAAAATCTTTCGGGTGCATTTATTCGTACTTTATTTAATATCTTCATCTTGATATATGTATTTGGTAGTTTACAAATTTAACAAGTGCATCTGACGGCCTCCGCATCAAGCTTTTGAATTTTACTGCTTGCTTGTAACCGTCTTCATCTTGGTAAGTGTATTTATTAATGCGCTTGTTGGTTTATAAAATTAAGGAGTGTTACTGACGACCTTTGCAACAAGCTTTCAATGTATTTATTATTAATTCCTGATTGATCTGTTGGGCGTCTTCCCGAGATTAACTAATTTACTATTCAGGCTTTGCTGTTCGTGAGATTTAGTGTTCAGTTTAAATTTAATTGACTGCTCGTCTAATCTTATTACGTCTTAATCGACGTGATCGCTGTTCTCCTTAGCATATATATATATATATATATATATATATATATATATATATATATATATATATCGGTATTACTGTCGTCCGAAACAGAATACGCATCATTGACTGTTCTGGTTCAATATATCCTTTTTCCTCGGTCTCTTCAAAATACTTTGTCACCCTGATTTGTGCACTAAAGTCCGTAAGTTTTATTCGTACTGTGTCCTGATGCCATTGTTTTTTACAGTCATCCATTTCGTAATTCAATGCGAAGATCGTTAGTGTTTCTTGTATTGTGTTTTTTCTGAAACCGTCTAGTCTCGTAAATCCCTTAACCAGTTCACCTTTTATTTACAAAGTGTAATGTGTTACACAATTTTACCCAGTCTCATCGCATTCGAAACGTAACTTTTCGAATTATCGACGTCCATCTACATCTACATGGATACTCTGCAAATCACATTTAAGTGCCTGGCAGAGGGTTCATCGCACCACCTTCACAATTCTCTATTATTCCAATCTTGTATAGCGCGCGGAAGGAACGAACACTTATATCTTTCCGTACGAGCCCTGATATCCCTTATTTTATCGTGGTGATCGTTTCTCCCTATGTAGGTCGGTGTCAACAAAATATTTTAGGATTCGAAGGAGAAATTTTTAATTCGGAGAAAAAAAATTTTTTTTCCTTGATGTGCCTAAACCAGTGACCTGTACACTGGGATGGAAACAATTTTCTCCCTACCGTTACCTCGGGAATAAAGGTGGCTCTCGACAGCCGTTTCTAAAACACCTATTAAGCGGTAATTTCCGCCAGCACTGTGTTGTTCTCTGCTGTCAGTGACCCGACGCTGGTTAGCGGACAAATGAGAAGGAAAGCGATATTTCTCCACGAACAACCTAAACAGCAAGGACGGTAAAGCCTTCTGACAACCTTCAGCAACGACTGCAAGAGATCGAAGTTGATATCTACACATACGTGTTAAAGATTATTTGTTATACGCTGAAATGACAACTCATGGGGTACCTAATGGTTCAATGGCTCTAAGCACTGTGGGACTTAACGCCTGAGGTCATCAGTCCCCTAGACTTAGAACTACTTAAACCGAACAAACCTGTGGACATCACACGGATCCATGCCCCAGGCAGGATTCGAAGCTGCGACCGTATTAGCAGCGCGGTTCCGGACTGAAGCGCCTAGAACCGCTCGGCCACAGCGGCCGGTCATGGGATCCCTCTTAAGATCGTGTCGGATCTCCTTTTGCCCAGCGTAGGGCAGCAATTCGACGTGGCATGGACTCAACACGTCGCTGGAACTTTCCTGCAGAAATACTATGTTCCTTCTACAGCCGTCAGTATTAGCAAAAGTGTTACCTGTGCAGGAGTTTGTGCAAGCACTGACCTCAGGATTGTGTTGCATAAATGTTCGGTGGGATTCATGTCGGGCCATATCTAGATGTTCAAATCATTCGCTCGAAACGTCCAGAATGTTCTGACAGGGCGAATTGTGAATCCATGAAGATTGAATCGTTGTTTGGAAACATGAAGTCCACGAATGGCTGCAAACGGTCTCCAAGTAGCTGAACCTACCCATTTCCAGTCAACGATCGGTTCAGTTGGACCAGAGGACGCAGTCCACTCCACGTAAACACGGCTCACACCATTATGGAGCCACCACCGCTTGCACAGTGCCTTCTTGACAACTAGGGTGCATGGCCTTCGTCGAGTCTGCGCCACACTCGAACCCTTCCACCAGCTGATTCCAAATGGTTCTGATCACTATGGGACTTAACATCTGTGGTCATCAGTCCCCTAGAACTTAGAACTACTTAAACCTAACTAACCTAAGGACATCACACACATCCATGCCCGAGGTAGGATTCGAACCTGCGACCGTAGCGGTCGCGCGGTTCCAGACTGTAGCGCCTAGAACCACACGGCCACACCGGCCGGCCTTCCACCAGCTGAAAGCGGGACTCATCTGACCATCATAGTATGAAAGCTTTCACGACCGGATGACATATCTTCTGGTAAACCTTCCGGGATGTAAGGTCGTGGACCATGAAACTCTTCAGCTCTTAACGTTTCATCCATGGTCCATGAAACTCTTCAGCTCCTAACGTTTCGTCCAGAGCTGCGCTGGACATCTTCAGAGGGGTGTTTCTCTTCCGGTGAGTCTTGCCGGCAAGACTCACCAGAGGAGAAACACCCCTCTGAAGATGTCCAGCGCAGCTCTGGACGAAAAGTTAGGAGCTGAAGAGTTTCATTGACCACGACCTTACATCCCGGAAGGTTTACCAGAAGATATGTCATCTGACCATGTCATTGTTTTCCAGTCGTCTAGGATCCAACCGATATGGTCAGAGGAGGGGCTGCAGGCGATGTAGTGCTATTAGGAAAGGCATTCGCGTCGGTCGGCTGCTGCATAGTCCATTAACGCCAAATTTCACTGCATTTTCCTAACGGATGCGTTCGTCGTACGTACCACATTGATTTCTGCGGTTATTTGACGCAATGTTGCATGTCTGTTAGCATTAACACCTCTACGCAGATGCCGCTGCTCTCGGTCGCTAAGTGAAGCTGATCGGTCACTGCGTTGTCCTTGGGGAGAGGTAATGCCTGAAATTGGTATTCTCGACACGCCCTTGACACTGTGGAACTCTGAATATTTAATTCCCCCAACGATTTCCGAAATGGAATGACCCATGCGTCTAGCTACGACTACCATTCCGCGTTCAAAGTCTGTTAATTCACGTCGTGCGGCCATAATTACTTTGTAAACCGTTTCACATGAATCACCTGAGTATAAATGGCAGCCCCGCCATTTCACTGTCGTTTTATGCCTTTTGTACACAATACTGCCACCATTTGTACATACGCACGTCGCTATCAAATGGATCAAATGGCTCAGAGCGCTATGGGACTTAACATCTCCGGTCATCAGTCCCCTAGAACTTAGAACTACTTAAACCTAACTAAGGACATCACACACATCCATGCCCGAGGCAGGATTCGAACCTGCGACCGTAGCGGTCGCTCGGCTCCAGACTGTAGCGCCCAGAACCGCACAGCCACTCCGGCCGGCGGAAAGGTAAAGACTGAATCTAGAGTCGGTAGGCTTCAGTGAATTCAAAAAGCAAAGATGATGATGTTTCCAGTCAGATGAATATAAAACAGCCCCAGTAAATAAAACAGCCCCAGTAAATAAAACAGCACCAGTAAATAAAACAGCACCAGTAAATAAAACAGCACCAGTAAATAAAACAGCACCAATTGAAATTCAGGAAAAAGAGATGTTTTTGTGAGCAGTGCAGCGGTAAGATTATTGTCATCAGAATCGAAACCAAACCAACGCTGTAATAATGGAGGAATGAGAGACAGAGTTATGGAGAATATGGGCTCGGTGAGAGAGAAGAAAGACATCTTGACCTCTGCAATAATAGCGAATGCACTGTCTAAAAATAGGAAGAGGTTCACCTGGAAAACGCTAGGAGATGCAGGAAGATTTCAGAGGGATCTCATTATGCTGAGACAGAGATTCCTAATTCTGATATTAGATTGTCAGGCGTATCCAGGAGCATATACAGACACGTATCATAATTTGGTAATATTGAAGAGTAGACTGTAGTTTAAGAATACTATCAGACATTCGATTGGCATACCGCGCTACTGATGAATAACAATACGTGCTTTAAGTTCTGCGAGGCTGCTAACACTGTTACAATGAATTCCAATGTTAGTATTTCAGTTTTGAATGGGGTCATCCGTAAAAAAGGTAACAGCAGCAACTGACATACAAATTTTTGTAAAAGAAAAGTAACTGTGAAGAGAATCTGGGTAACACAAGAAATACTTCAGCTAATTAAAGACATACAAAAAAGGTTAAGGGAAAGAAAATAATATACCAATTTAAGTCTTTTAGGGATGACACAGACTGGAAATGCAGGAAAGCTGATGCAAAATCAATGGCGAACGGATGTGGAGCAATAGAAAAAGAAATGGCCGTCAGAGGAGAGATTCAACGTATAGAAAAATCAAATTAACTCGAAGACTGTCAAAGGTAAGGTGGCAACATTGAAAGTGTAACGGAAATTTTGCTTTTAAACGCAGAGAAATGGGCGGATGGGTGATAAAAGTGTGCTGAGGACCTTTGTGAGTGGGAGATACTCTCAGCTAACGGCACAGAAGAAGGAACAGACGCCAGTTTGGAGGATACGGAGTATCCAGCATTAGTATGAGTTTGGTAGAGCTTTGGAAGATCTGTGGACAAACAAAGCGGCAAGAGTGGTTAACATTATTCTCACTCATTTTTAAAATCATTGAGAAAAGTGACAAGTAAACAGTTATTAAAGTTAGTTTGTAGAATGTATTAGGTATGAGATACACCATCAATCTTTTGACAGAAAGTCAAGTACATAATCATGAAGGAATCAATAACAAATAAATGTGAGAACTATCGTGCGCTCAGCTTCATATCTCATGCCTCCATGTTTCTGACCAGAAGGGTGTAATATTTCTGGCTTGGTCAGCCATCATATTAGGCTCCAAGAACCTGTTCCCAGAGCAGTGGAGATGCAAGAAATATATATAGATGACGAAATGTGGTGTGAGGTACATATGACAGATGTTAGATTCGGAACCATTCCCGTGAGAAAGCCCCCTGCATAATGCTACTGCTCAGTGATTGGCTGCTGTGTTCGGAGCAAGGGCGCCAAAACGTTAAAGTATAGTTATTATTATTAGTTAAACTACTCATTGGAATGACTTCACTTTTTAATATAAATATCTCTCAACAGCTGACTATCAATCATTTCAGAATTATTAAAAACAATATAAATCAAAAACAAAGGACTGACGAAATTGCAGACGAAGCACTTCGGAAGCGTTCGGGTCACGCCTTTTCTGGTATGGCGCGCGAAGTGTTTCGGGCTGTTCGTCACTCTGGATTAGGCAGTCGAGAAGAACAGACATGTTGTCTGTCGTAGGATGTGTTTCCAATTTGTATTTAAGTTCCTGTTCATCACTCTGGATTAGGCAGTCGAGACGTACAGTCATGTTGTCTGTGGCAGGATGTGTTTGCCAGTATTCAGTATTAAAGATTCACTCCGGTAGTCTTGAGGCACAGACAAGTACCACAAATAGTGCAAAGATACATTTTCGTAAACATTGTGTTTGATCATGTACTTCGCTGTATCAGAAGGTGTTGTGTTAAGATCATGTAGTCTTCTCGTGTGGTTACATTAAAATACGCGAGTGGCATCTCAAAGAAGTGATACATTATTTCAGAACAGAACCTCGCTAAAAGTCAGTTTCAGCCTCAAGATACAGAACCTACGACCTGCGTGCTGTTTTCTGCGCTGGGGACATCAACTTGAAGACAGCAGGTTAGTGAACTGTAACAGAACCTTCGTATTCCACACAGTGCAGTGGAAACAACTTGGCGCCTCACGTGTACTGCATGCACAGAACAAATGTGCTCAGTGAGACGTCATCCGCAGTAATGCAGAGGAGGTAAAGGAGGGTGATCGTTATTAACACCAACAATCAGTTCATTCTTCCTTTCTTGCCGTAAGGGTATGCAGAAGAATGGAAAAGAAACTCTAGTGTCTTTCTTCTTTAAGGAAGATAAACACACCAGAGGCTTACCCTTTAACATGGAAGTTACACTTACAAAAATAAGTACATCTTCAGACGATTAATCTAGCTGTAAAAATCTCTCAACGACTTAAAATAGTGTGAAACGTACGAAATCCTGAAAATATAGTTATATGCTGTAAGGACACTGGTAACTTGGAATTTTCAGTAGAACAAAAAAGTAAGATTGAAAACGGAAGATCAAAAGAATAGCACTCAGACTGAAATCTCGTAAGGTAGGGCTGTAATCTTCCCCTCAGTTTTTCGAAATTTATACTGAAGCAGCAATGAATGGAATAAAAGAGAGGTTCAGAAGTGGGACAAAATTCAGAGTGAAGGGAAATCAATATTGATATTCGATTATGATGATGATAATCTCTGTCAAATTGAAAATGATTGTAGGATTGTGGAATAGAACGGATATTTCACTTACTGCAGGATATGGACTCAGATGAAACCAAAGACAGACGAAAGTGAGAAGGAGTAGCAGAAACAGAATTATTGATGAATTTCAGATTAAAGTTGGGAACTATGTGGTAGACGAAGCGAAGAAATCCTAGTGCCTTGGAAGCACAGTAACACGTAAAAAATGAAGGACACTGTGGGGCGGATGTGGTATTATTGGAGAATATATATAATGTAGAATGTAATGTAGAAAAGATGCATTTCCCGGCCGATTATCAACATATGTGGGGCGGCGGGTGAAATAATTGTTATTATAAATGTAATGTTCCTATTATTTGTGCTGTCTTTTGCCGTTCTCAACACTGGCTCTCTAACTACAATATTGGCAACCAGAAAGTGATTAGAAAAACGTGAAGCCTGTAATTAGAATTCCTAGTGCCCACTTCACCTGAGAAATACACTTATAGCTACAGCTTATAGCTCTGAGAAGTTAGGAGATTGACTGGGATTCATAATCAAAAACGATTCTCTAAAAATGTTCACTATATTCTGAAAGTCACAGACCCAAAAGAATCCACACAATCCAACTAACCGAGCAGTTCAGAGTCTAATGCGCTGATACAACTATAACTGTTCAAAATAAATGTTTAAGTGAATGCTCGCCATAATTTGATGATAATGTTCATCAAACGCCACGCTAAATAATGGTAGAATGTCTGGCCCGGGGCGGCACGTGAAAATACGACATACGCAAACTGAAGATAGATCATTAAAGTCATCCCAGAATTAACACTTCACTCGAAAACGATTTCATGGTTACGCATATCCCGAGTAACTTATTACGGCATCCGAGGCTGTTTATAGCAATGATACCGACGCGACGCGACTCCTGGCACAGGTGATGTGCTATTCAGCGTCTAGAGAGAACTGGGGCCTTACTTCCTCGCGCAGCGTTCTTATATACACTCCTGGAAATGGAAAAAAGAACACATTGACACCGGTGTGTCAGACCCACCATACTTGCTCCGGACACTGCGAGAGGGCTGTACAAGCAATGATCACACGCACGGCACAGCGGACACACCAGGAACCGCGGTGTTGGCCGTCGAATGGCGCTAGCTGCGCAGCATTTGTGCACCGCCGCCGTCAGTGTCAGCCGGTTTGCCGTGGCATACGGAGCTCCATCGCAGTCTTTAACACTGGTAGCATGCCGCGACAGCGTGGACGTGAACCGTATGTGCAGTTGACGGACTTTGAGCGAGGGCGTATAGTGGGTATGCGAGAGGCCGGGTGGACGTACCGCCGAATTGCTCAACACGTGGGGCGTGAGGTCTCCACAGTACATCGATGTTGTCGCCAGTGGTCGGCGGAAGGTGCACGTGCCCGTCGACCTGGGACCAGACCGCAGCGACGCACGGATGCACGCCAAGACCGTAGGATCCTATGCAGTGCCGTAGGGGACCGCACCGCCACTTCCCAGCAAATTAGGGACACTGCTGCTCCTGGGGTATCGGCGAGGACCATTCGCAACCGTCTCCATGAAGCTGGGCTACGGTCCCGCACACCGTTAGGCCGTCTTCCGCTCACGCCCCAACATCGTGCAGCCCGCCTCCAGTGGTGTCGCGACAGGCGTGAATGGAGGGACGAATGGAGACGTGTCGTCTTCAGCGATGAGAGTCGCTTCTGCCTTGGTGCCAATGATGGTCGTATGCGTGTTTGGCGCCGTGCAGGTGAGCGCCACAATCAGGACTGCATACGACCGAGGCACACACGGCCAACACCCGGCATCATGGTGTGGGGAGCGATCTCCTACACTGGCCGTACACCACTGGTGATCGTCGAGGGGACACTGAGTAGTGCACGGTACATCCAAACTGTCATCGAAACCATCGTTCTACCATTCCTAGACCGGCAAGGGAACTTGCTGTTCCAACTGGACAATGCACGTCCGCATGTATCCCGTGCCACCCAACGTGCTCTAGAAGGTGTAAGTCAACTACCCTGGCCAGCAAGATCTCCGGATCTGTCCCCCATTGAGCATGTTTGGGACTGGATGAAGTGTCGTCTCACGCGGTCTGCACGTCCAGCACGAACGCTGGTCCAACTGAGGCGCCAGGTGGAAATGGCATGGCAAGCCGTTCCACAGGACTACATCCAGCATCTCTACGATCGTCTCCATGGGAGAATAGCTGCCTGCATTGCTGCGAAAGGTGGATATACACTGTACTAGTGCCGACATTGTGCATGCTCTGTTGCCTGTGTCTATGTGCCTGTGGTTCTGTCAGTGTGATCATGTGATGTATCTGACCCCAGGAATGTGTCAATAAAGTTTCCCCTTCCTGGGACAATGAATTCACGGTGTTCTTATTTCAATTTCCAGGAGTGTATAAAGCCGCGGTGCGGACGGCTAAGGGAACGCCTGATCAAAATTGCTCTCCCGACTAGCCGCTGGGCTAGTGATGCACCACTTCAAGTTATTGAATAAATCATCGCTTCCTTTGCTGATTGCCGATGAAGCTCACAATTTAAATGTGCAATTAGCACACAGGTAAGTAATCATAATAAAAGTCTGACGTGGCTAAGCCAATATTTTGGGCGAGAGAATTAATTTAATTACACTACACGCAGTACACGAGCTCTGAACTTGCCCTTTGGAGATACGCTATCGCTATAGTTTTATAGTTATTCAACTGAAACGTCTCACATCTTTATGACTATAGCGGATCTCCCTTCTACTTAAATTTAAATATCCTAGCCTTATTTATTCGCCTACTTAATGTATCTTGCTTCCTTAATTTTTAAGACAAAAACCAGAAAATTATGAATTTCAACTAAAATTTTAATTAGTGTGATCCAAAATACTGTTTCTACTAAATTATTATGAAAAAGGAATCCAAATATAAATTTTTAAGTTTCTAGCTCTTCTCTGTTGCGCCAATGATTTTTACAGAAAAACATCCAAATTTCGAAAATGGTTAAAGTTATTGACTGATATTCAACACACATTGATTTAGTATTACTCCTGACATACTAGAAATGTTTCAGGTTATTTACTTGATTTTTAAAGTATTGCGCAACATTTATGACGTCAGAGCTAGTTACAGCGGACTAGGCTGGCACACAATGGAAAGACTGATGAGAATTTTATAAGGCGTGAGTAGGCTGCTTCCCTACAACACCATAAGAAACAGACTAGCATAGGGAAAGGGAACAATCTTCACCAAAAGAAATCTATTGTTATCGAACATATTTTGATAAATATAGTTCTGAAAATATTAGTCTGAAATACTGCATAGCATGAAAGTGAATTATGAATTGTGATAAATCTGAAAGAGAATAAAATAAAAGCGTTTAATCTATTCTGTTACAGAAGGATACTGAAAATTAGAGTATCTGGTAAGATATGAAATGAGGTGAGATAAGGCATGTGTGGAAGACTAACTCCAGGAAAGGACAGGATAGCAGGACATTTCTTAAAACACCAGGGAGTAAGTATCGTGGTACTATAATCAGCTGTAGAGGGCAATACTGTAACAGAAGACAAGCTCGGCCACCCCGGCGTACTCAGCACAGTCGATCCTTTAACATTGCATAATAACATTGCATAATAACAGCACACAACATTAACTTCCTATGACTGCACAGCTAATCACTTCCTCCTCTTTTCCTTATTACTGTGAGGGGGACCTGTTATTTTCTGAACCCTTGGGGAGCTTCTTTAGCTGGCTTCTATTATGAAAGTTTATTTATAAGGACTGGAGGATCGTAAACTTGGTCAGTACTAAAAGCAGTCACCCCAGCAGACACAGGATAGAAAAGACTGTCATATCTCCGGATAGCAGGCAAGTTGGGGTTCGTCTGCGCTTCATGAAACTAAATTGTGCGACACGATAGGAGGAATCCTTGTTGGAAAGATAAAACCTGAAAGCCAGGTGTAGCACTCAGAATAGGATAATGTGGGATTGGCTGTTGTCTGTAGTTACGCCATGAAAAAAAATGTCAGCTTGGATCCGATTAACTGGGTCTGTACTTGGCTCACAATAATTATTTAGTAGGAGACGTAATTGCCAAGCATGTGTATGTGCAAGCACTTTCGCTGGCTGGGGTTAGAAACCTATCTCTTACTGGTAGAGATTTCCTGCCTTCATTTCTGCACCACAACGCTATCATTTAACCGTGACAAAATTTGTGAGAGCAGGAATTAGTTAAATTTGTTCATAAAATTATTATTGGTCACAAAGTTTGCTGCAGTTTTGTCAGCGAGATTCCTTCGGTGCCAATATCAGCCAAATTTAAGACAGCGAACTGAGAGCACTTTAGCTGCCTAGGGACTGAGGAAAGAACACTTGTTTCAGTCGTTGCAGAGAACGGCACAGAGCGATGTCAGCAGCTCACATCAAAGTACAGAGCTTGAGAGTTGCTACCATTATGTACTTTGGTTTTCGTACTTGCTTTTCCCGAGTTTTTCTTTAAACTACACTCCTGGAAATTGAAATAAGAACACCGTGAATTCATTGTCCCAGGAAGGGGAAACTTTATTGACACATTCCTGGGGTCAGATACATCACATGATCACACCGACAGAACCACAGGCACATAGACACAGGCAACAGAGCATGCACAATGTCGGCACTAGTACAGTGTATATCCACCTTTCGCAGCAATGCAGGCTGCTATTCTCCCATGGAGACGATCGTAGAGATGCTGGATGTAGTCCTGTGGAACGGCTTGCCATGCCATTTCCACCTGGCGCCTCAGTTGGACCAGCGTTCGTGCTGGACGTGCAGACCGCGTGAGACGACGCTTCATCCAGTCCCAAACATGCTCAATGGGGGACAGATCCGGAGATCTTGCTGGCCAGGGTAGTTGACTTACACCTTCTAGAGCACGTTGGGTGGCACGGGATACATGCGGACGTGCATTGTCCTGTTGGAACAGCAAGTTCCCTTGCCGGTCTAGGAATGGTAGAACGATGGGTTCGATGACGGTTTGGATGTACCGTGCACTATTCAGTGTCCCCTCGACGATCACCGGCGGTGTACGGCCAGTGTAGGAGATCGCTCCCCACACCATGATGCCGGGTGTTGGCCCTGTGTGCCTCGGTCGTATGCAGTCCTGATTGTGGCGCTCACCTGCACGGCGCCAAACACGCATACGACCATCATTGGCACCAAGGCAGAAGCGACTCTCATCGCTGAAGACGACACGTCTCCATTCGTCCCTCCATTCACGCCTGTCGCGACACCACTGGAGGCGGGCTGCACGATGTTGGGGCGTGAGCGGAAGACGGCCTAACGGTGTGCGGGACCGTAGCCCAGCTTCATGGAGACGGTTGCGAATGGTCCTCGCCGATACCCCAGGAGCAACAGTGTCCCTAATTTGCTGGGAAGTGGCGGTGCAGTCCCCTACGGAACTGCGTAGGATCCTACGGTCTTGGCGTGCATCCGTGCGTCGCTGCGGTCCGGTCTCAGGTCGACGGGCACGTGCACCTTCCGCCGACCACTGGCGACAACATCGATGTACTGTGGAGACCTCACGCTCCACGTGTTGAGCAATTCGGCGGTACGTCCACCCGGCCTCCCGCATGCCCACTATACGCCCTCGCTCAAAGTCCGTCAACTGCACATACGGTTCACGTCCACGCTGTCGCGGCATGCTACCAGTGTTAAAGACTGCGATGGAGCTCCGCATGCCACGGTAAACTGGCTGACACTGACGGCGGCGGTGCACAAATGCTGCGCAGCTAGCGCCATTCGACGGCCAACACCGCGGTTCCTGGTGTCTCCGCTGTGCCGTGCGTGTGATCATTGCTTGTACAGCCCTCTCGCAGTGTCCGGAGCAAGTATGGTGGGTCTGACACACCGGTGTCAATGTGTTCTTTTTTCCATTTCCAGGAGTGTACAAACCACTTCCACAGTCATTGGTCCATTCCATGATACAGTTTCATGTAATGCTTTCATGTGTCCACCCACCTCCACTTATTAAATGTTTCGATGCCTGATGCAGTGCGTAATTCATGCGTTCCATGTCTCATGGTAATGAAGTAAATTGTTACAGTGACCACTAGTTTCCTTTGTAGTCAGATGGGCCCCTCATTAATAAAAATTTGTGAGGTGTGGTAAGTGTACTTCAAATGGTCTACATCTAGTAGTTTTCTTTCAGTACGACGTTATCCATTGCACAACATTGTTTCTCTTAAATTTGCATGATCTTACGGGGAGATTCGCTTCTCCTGTAGGTCATTGATGATCAGACAAATAGCATCTTAGAGGAATGCTAAACAGCTCACCCAACACCTCACAGCCGGCCGAAGTGGCCGCGCGGTTCTGGCGCTGCAGTCTGGAACCGCGAGACCGCAACGGTCGCAGGTTCGAATCCTGCCTCGGGCATGGATGTGTGTGACGTCCTTAGGTTAGTTAGGTTTAACTAGTTCTAAGTTCTAGGGGACTAATGACCTCAGCAGTTGAGTCCCACAGTGCTCAGAGCCATTTGAACCATTTGAACACCTCACATGATGAAACGCAAAAGGAAAAGTGTGCCTTGTACTTTGTTATCTGTTGGGTTGCGGCACATGTTAGGGGGATGTCATGGAGCTGCCAGTCCTAGGTTTAGCTATACAACTACATATATTGCATACTCCGCAATCCACCGCGCAGTTCATATCAGAAGCTACTTCATACCATTATTATCGATTTTCTTTCTTAGTCCATTTGAGTGTAGACCAACAAAAAATGACTGCCCGTATGCCTCTTTGGGCACCCAAATCTCACTTAACTTATTCTCATGATTACTATGCAACATATACAAAGATGGCAGCAGAACAGTCGCACATTCTTCGGGGAATGATTCTAGGAATTTACTCAACAGTGCTTCATGAGAACTACGCGCTCTTACTTCCAGGCATCCCCATTTAAGTACTCCGAGCATCTCTGTTACACTTTCATATAGGCTCCACAGACCTTTACGATCCTAACACTGCATCTCTTCATTCACTCAAGGTCTATGTTATGCATTTTTTACATTTTTCAAAGTAATGTTTGCATACGGCAATTTGTTGTGAAATTATTGTATAAATTGTTAAATTATTAGGAACATCACCTTAAAACTAAGACAAAGTTGTTTAATACAAGTTTTAGAATAAGGAATTTTAAATAACTGTGTACAGTATTTTTATTGTTAAGGTAATTGTACATTTTTCAAAATGACTTTAATGCTTAATATCAAATTAGTGTTATTGTTACTTTACTGAGTCCACTGCTCATGCACCAGATGTATTTCCTGGCTTGTGAACAGAAACTTAGGACGCCTAGTAATAAATTCTATAACCAAGTGCTGCGGAATTAGACAATTTTTTTGTCAAATCTGTGTGGTAAGCAATTTCTTTCTGCTAGCTGATAGGCTAATAATCCAACAATGAGAGCCTTCATTGCTAGGCTAAAGATTCTGCTCTCTATTGAATGAATGTTTGCTAACATCTTGTCTTCTTGTTCTGCAGTACATACATTTTGCAAATTTCTATATTACTTCGTAACACTGTAGTTGAGATTATTCTTAGCTTTATGAACTTATCTTACCAGCATTGATGTGGGTATATTAAACTGCTTAGACGCTTGTAAAAAAGATAAAACGGGGGAAACTGTCATTTACACTGATTTAGTACGCGATTTGCTGCCTATCAGTCTTTCTATTTTTAATTCACACCATCTGGGAAAACAAGGGGGGAAAAGAAATACATAGTTGGAATCTACTTCCACCACTATACCATTCTATCCTGTCCCGTTCCGCTCCAGCAGCACAGTCCAATTTAACAACTTTAATGGAGCATAGTAACTGTCGAATTGAGAAGTTTTGTGTAACTAATGTATAGTGAATTGACACGCACTTTAAGATTACGTCATTTAAGGGCTTGAAATTAACAATTAATGGCTTTCCTTGCGTTAAAATTACCCGAAAGTTATAAAAACGGAACTGGAAACTTTAAGAGTAATCGTTCATTTGCAAGTTACACTCTTAGTCAAGTCAAAATGGCTGTAGCACCTTCCTTTACATTCAGAGACACAGTTTCCCGTTACTACTACAGGCTGCATCAATCTCAAGTCTAAAAAAAAAAAAAAAAAAAAAAAAGAATTAAAAATAAAACCACAATCCGATTGTGGGTAGCTATCCCGTCCTGACCCGAGTTCCCCGACGTGTTTTTCCAGTAATTATTGGGGATTTTAGGCTATCGTAATTTTAACGATGTAGCTACTTGGTTACCTATTAGGAATGATTAAATATTTTTACGGTCTGGTTGCTACAAATCGTTCATTAGCTATTCTGTTCGCCGATTACAGAAAACCTGCAACTTAAATTTATTCCTATGGTAACGAAAAACGGTAACGTCCAGTATTTGAAATAAACCCGTACAAATTTTTAACGTAAAGAACGTATTCAAACTTTTACTGAAAAAGCTTTCTTTACTTTTCATAGTAGCAATCTTTAAAACGCAAAACCTTGTGAGATCTCGCTTCATCTTGACTGCATTCATACAATATATGCAACAAAAATTAAAACTGTAACCAAAAGAATATTAACTTTATTTTTATGACATTTCAGATCTATGAAAAATATTGTGTTGCTGCGGCCTTTAGTTCGAAAGTTGGTTTGATTCAACTCTCCGTGCTACTGTCTCTTGTGCAATCCTCTTCATCTCCAAACGACTACCGCCATCCTCATCCATATGAACCTGTATACTGTAATCTTCTTTTGGTCTCCCTCTGTAATGTCTGGCCCCACCCTCTAACACTAAATTGACGATTCCTTTATATATCAGAATATGTCCTTCTTTTAGTCAAGTTATGCCACAAATTACATTCCTCCCCAATTCTATTCAGTATCTCTTCGTTAGTTACGCGATCTAGGCGTATAATCTTCAATATTACTGTGTAGCAACACACTTCAAAAGCTTCTATACTTTTCTTGCGTCAACTTTTCAATCGTCAACGTTTCCATTCCATAGAAGTCTACACTCCAGACAGATACCTTCAAAAGACTCCCTAATACATATATCTATATTCGATGTTCACAAATTTGTATTCTTCAAAAACTTTTTTCTTGCCATTGCCTGTCTACATTTTATATCGTCTCTACTTCGGCCATCATCAGTTACTTTACTGCCCAAACGGCAAAGCCCATCTGCTAGTTCTGGTGTCTCATTTCCTGATCTGTTTCCTTGAGCAACGCGTGATTTAATTCAACAACGTTCCATTATCTTTGTTTTGTTTTTGTTAATGTTAATCTTACATCCTCCTTTCAAGACACTGTCAATTCCGTTCGATTGCACTTCCAAGACCTTTGCTGTGTCTGACACAATTACGACAAACCGCTAAGTTTTATTTCTTCTCCCTGAACTTTAATTGCTTTTCCAAATTTCTGGTTTCATTGCTTCACAGCTTGCTCTATATGTAGCTTGAACAACATTGGATATAGCGTACAACCCTGTAACACTCCATTCTCAACCACTAGTTCCCTTTTATGTCCCTTGACTCTAACAACTGCCATCGTGTTCCGGGCAAGTTGTAAATAACCTTTCACTCCCTGTATTTTACTCCTCCTACCTGAAGAATTTTAAAGAGATTATTCCAGTCAACATTGCCAAAAGTATTCTCTAAGTCTGTATATGCTATAAACGTTGGTTCGCCTTTCCTTAAAATATCTTCTAAGATACGTCATATGGTGAGTACTGGCTCGCGTGTTCAAACATTTCGGCGGAACACAACGCGAACTAAGCTTTTCGAGGTCGGCTACTACCACAAAAAAATTAAAAATTAAAAATGTATAGTTTTATTGCTTGGACCTGAAAAGGCGTGCAGATCTGTTGTCGACAAAAAGAGGAAGAAAAATCTAGCAGCTGAAAACAAGAAATAAACTTCTTCCGCTGATAACCTTGTCGCTGAGCGCCCCTATCCAACACACAAACGTCTCCGAACGAGGCGTACGCAGATTTTATGCACTGCTGCTTAACACAGTGCAATCCGAACATCGTCATTATTTGGTTTCGTGTATCTCCGTTCCCTTCCCATTTTAGTGCCTTCCAATCCTCTGCCTCCTCTTTCCTCCCATTTCCCCTCCCCCCCTCCCTCCACGCCACCACCGGTCTGACATCTTCCATCCATTCTTCCCTTCTCTTACTTCTTCCCTCTTCCCTTTTCTTTCGCCTTTCCTCTGTTACCCAGTAGCAAAATCTGCTGTTCGCGAGGAGACGGCACACAGGGCTGGCGTACTCTAGTTAAGGCACTGCATGTGAATGTGTTTTCATATGTCACGAGGTGGAGTAGGAGCAGGCAGACCGCCACGCAGAGCAGTGTTTGCGGGCGCCCCTTACAGCCCGTGTAACAAACTGCGTGTGTCGTCCCAGTAGCCGGAAGCCAGCCAGCTAGTTTGCCGCAGACCAGCCCTCGGTGCTGTGCTGTGGTGCGCTCACGCTAAGTAGATTACGCTTCGCCTGACGCAGCACCAACCCTGGCCCGGCCTTGGCAAATTACGCCGTCGTTACGTCGACGAGTTTTCTGAGCGTTAAGGCAAAGGAAAAGGCAGAAGCCAACGACTGATCGATACAGAGAGTGCCATATTGCCAAAATAAATGAAAAGGGAACACACTAAATTTATTACTTTATTCAACTTGAGTGGTAAGGGGCTATCTGTATTAATTACTTGATAGAAGGTGAACTTCTCAGTCAAGCTTGCTTGTAAACAAGCTTTATTGTCGATTACCGGTTTCGCTGAACATGGTTATCATCATAGGATCTGTAAATGCATTTACTCAATGTGAAATTATACGGAGATAGAGTCAAGTGCATTGCAATTGCAAAACAGTGTTACGACATACCTCGATAAAAGATTATTACATGTCTCCTATACTGTACTTCTTACTTAAAACTGTATTTTAATTACAGCACGATTCCTGTTCCGTGTCGATAACATATTCGTAGACACCGCCTAAGCTATCTATAACGAAATTGTCTGTATGTGAGGAAACTGATTATACTAATTTCAAAAATTTTTTCCTCATATAACTCACTTCAGATAACGTATTCAATTGCTGAGCAGAACTGACTGTTGGTTGGCCATGTGTTACACATGTGACCAGTAACGTGAAATAAAACTTTAAACTTCATGAAATGCCTAATTTGAAACAAAGAAAATGAATCTAATTCGTGCCGAAAGAAACTAACTTTGTGCTCAACGAAAATTATGTAACAAACTCAGTACTGAAGTACATTATGAACGTTGTGTGATATGAACTGCAATGTTTGACTTTTAATACCACGAAAATAAATTACTTCTATGCTCCGAAGAAAATAAGTTTGAGATTACCGATACCATTGACTGAAAATTAATCTGCTTCCTAGCACGACACCTGACAGACCAAACTCTTCACTGTTTGCTCAAGAACGCAATAAAATATCTGCTCTAAAATAAAAGTGACTTACCTCTTGCTCGACATGCATTTGTGTCTTATACACCGATGTTCTCGAAAGCAAATACAAATAAGCACATGCAGCGGCTAAAGATGAATGATCTACTTGAAATTATTTTGCTCGTCAGGAATAAACTGCTGCTGCGTGGCGAAAGATGCAATTCACACACGAAAGAATATTTAAAACTTCACTATGAATAATTGAAAATCAAACTCTGATTATTGAGAAAAAAACTGACAACATAAGACGACTAACAATTACAAAATTCTCTCATTACAGAGTAACTACAAACGTATCTTTAAAATTCGTCCGAAATCTTCATCAATATGAAGAACAAGAAGGTATTATACTCGAGTATTCATCTCCGTAACAAAGTACTCTAGATAGCTTCTTCAAGATTCAAAGAAAACAGATTTCGTTATCTGAAGAACTTAACTGCACGCCACTATGCTTCAAATAAGAATACCCCATTGCTGCACAACAGACTGACTACCAAGTCAATCACAGATAAAACTGAACACAGCGTCAAGGACCTTATTCACTGCTCATTCAGTGCGCTTATTCATCTTTGTCTCAGGACAGTAAAGATTAATGATTTACAATAGCAGACGACATATGAGAACCTTACAACCTTTTTAAAAATTACTGTAAATAGTTATTAAAACAGAAGCTAAAAATTTTTCTTCTTACATTCACTTGCAGAATTGCGCCTATGCAGAAACTGCAGTTTCCACAAACTGATATGCAGTAAACTACTGTATGGAAGTATTTTGCAGTCTACAAAAATCTGCAGACATAATTGTAGAATTATTAAAATTATGAATATATGCAAAAGTAAGGTTATAAGGTGAGCTTCCGCTGTGTCGTTTGGGTAGCAATCTAAGCTGCAGATGACAACCTAAGTAATTACAACGTATGCAAATAATCAAATAATTACAATGATCGTCGATAAAACACTTAATTGACGTATTAACTGCAGATTTTTATGAATTTCAAAATATTGTTATACAGAAATTTATCGTATATCAGTTTGTGGAAGTTGCATGAAGTTGTAAAGCAGCTTCTACATGGGCGCACTTGTGCAAGTCAACGTAATGAGAATGAATTTTTTGCTTGTGTTTTAATACCCATTTTACAGTGATTTATAAATAAGTGTTTAAGAGTTTTTAATTGACAAGTAATAGGAACCGTGCTGCTATTGAAATGCACAAATAATTTTAAATGAGAAGTAGATGAATGCACTAGCTACAACAGAGGGTGCCAGTTGTCAATTTTCCGGCCAGTACCGTTCGCCACCTGCCAGTGTGACGTTGCTCTGGCTGCAGTGAAGTACAGAGTAGTGTGCGGTATGGGATACGAGCAGCTGCCCAGTTACTCTGTATATTGTGATTTTAGCCTTGGCTTGCCGATGCGTGGTTCATCTCGTCCCTCAAATACTTGGCAATGTTTTAGGAAGCGTACTTGTATAACTGGCATGATATAACCTTTTATCGAGGTATGTTGTAACACTGTTTTCTATTACAATGGACCTGTTATTATTTTATCTCTCCATAATTTCGCATTGTATGAATACATTCACTGTTCTGACGATAGTAATCATGCATACCGAAACTGGTAATCGACAATGAAGATTGTTTACAAGCAGTCTTGGCTACGAAGTTTACCTTCTCTCACCTAACACTAAAATTATATTAATCCCAACGATAGACACAAAAACCATAAAAATCTACCTATAATTTCTTTCACGACTAGAAGAGATGGAGGTGATGCTGTGTACAGGACGCTCAACAGCGAGGTCACCAGCGCCTTTACCCAACTAACTGCGTACAAAAAAGGTTTTTTCTTGCGAAAAGTACGCACCTCAGCTACCCGCTACACACACTCATACTCTTACTGTCTGACAGAAGAGCAATAGACGTACGCCTCAGACCATTCTGTGAATAAAATACACCAACTATAACCAAAGAACAGCTAAAATAATACAACAGGGAATTGTGCGTGGTTGATCAATGAGAAAATAAAGGATAATGCAATCACTTTAAGACATATTAAAATCTTGATTAAATTATCTCGGGCATCCACCCACGTCAAGTGGCTTAAAATCCACTACTTTCCGGACGAGTGTCCTCGGTCATTGCCAAGTGGTGACTGTCGAATGGTTGCTACTGTCGTAATGAATATAGCCGCGCTATCTTGAGGCCCACGAGTAAGACAGGCCGCGGCGCGTACGTCACGAACATAGTCCTGAGCTCGCTAGTTCTCTCAGCTCAGCAGACAAAATGTGTTTCTAAACCTGTTAACTCGTAGCTGGGCGTGTAAGTACTAACGAGAATCGCATCTTCTACTGGAGTCTGCTATTATGAGGTCTTACTTATTACTAGTCGTACAAAAAAATTTCAAATTCCGACATAAATGGTATAATGGCTTGTTTACAGCATTTAGTCTCTTCTGGCTAACAGTCCTCATGTCATACAAGATGTGGCGCCTTATGCAACAGATAATCATTTTCTATTATACCCCAGTACAGCCGTAATAAATTATCAGTAGGCTTGTGGACTTTCTAGCACTGTAGGACTTATGACTCCATAACAGTGGCTTCCAGTAGAAGATGCAATTCTCGTTTGTACATACACTGAAACGTCCCCTTTGAACAATTATACAGGACTGTGCTTAAACTGACATACAATATTTTTAGCGCAGCGCAACTTGACTTTCAAAAATCCTTACAAAGAATGGCCCTGACTAACATTAAACTATACCTTCCAGAAATCACTTACCTCACAAAAATCTTCATTACTCGAACTACTGCAATACAGCGAGCGCCACTACTGCCAGCTAAATAAAAGATTCAAACTACGGAAGGCACTAACTACTGATAGGGATAGTTAGCAAATGAAAGATATTAATAGAGAACAAACAATGTATTTACCTTAATAGTCATAATATATGTAGCAGTTCATGACAAATTACAAAACTCCGCCATCTCTCTCCCCACATCCACCACTGCTGGCGGCTCACCTCCAACTGCGCAACGCTACGCGCTGTTCACAGCCAGCTGCCTAACACTACAATGGCGAGTATTACAACAATGCAAAGCAGCCACAGACTGCACACAGCACAGCCAGTGATTTTCATACAGAGGTGGCGTTACCAATAAAAAAACCTAAACAGCCTACTTACAACACTTCTAGTTACGAGTTAACAGGTGTAGAAGCGCAGTCTGGCTGCTGAGTTGAGCGAGCTCGGCCTACCTTCGTACGTACGCGCCGCGGCCTGTCTTTCTCGTGGGCCTCGGCTACCTTTAGTGACGTCTCAGGTGCTCGCTCCAGTACCATATATGGAAACTTTCTCATTGCGCGCTTGTCGCACCGGCTGCAGCCTTCGGATGGACGGGTTCCAAGTTGTGTTTAGCTACAGGCCGCCCATATAGTGAGGGTGCCGTAAGAAATTTTTATTTCTATCACTACTTTTATGACGCTGTTCCAGACACTATTAGTCGGCGTAATAACAGTACGGTGTCTTTCATGTTCTGCTACCGCTGATTTCTTACCATACCGTAGGCGATCACAAGTCTACTGTTGTACACGGCACTGTTCAATAGTACGCACTGTCTGTCACTCATACAACTGACCACACCTACATATAATCCTGGCCTTCTGCGACCTACGTCGTCTTTCACAGGCCCCGTTAGTTGTCGGAATTCGGCTGGGGTTCTAAAGACCGAATCGATTTTTTGGCTCTTTAGGAGCCGGCTAATCTTTCCTATTAATGAGCCACCGAATGGCAAAAACGTAAGTTTCTTATTGTCCCCCTCGGTGGCCATATGCTCTAGTTTCTTGGACAAGGTATTTTGCGAAATTGCCGGTTGCAGTAGCCGTTTCCCTTGAACATTTTTCGCATGTGTCCCAGTTCCTTCGAAAGGTTTCCACCGTCTGAAAACGCCGTCCGCTCGATGGTTCAAATGGTTCAAATGGCTCTGAGCACTATGTGACTTAACTTCTGAGGTCATCAATCGCCTAAAACTTAGAACTAATTAAACCTAACTAACCTAAGGACATCACATACATCCATGCCCGAGGCACGATTCGAACCTGCGACCGTAGCGGTCGCTCGGCTCCGGACTGTAGCGCCTAGAACCGCACGGCCACTTCGGACGGTACGTCCGCTCGATGCACCGAGGTCATCAGAACAGAACTTTTCTGAGGAGGTGTGATACCTGGTACATGCAGATATAGACGATGCAGGCCTCAGAGCGCCAGGAGTACATGAAATACCGTATGGGTGTGGACATTTTTATGTCGGACAGGCTGTGTGTACTATTGACAGAGCAATGTAGAACAAGGGATTTTTTTTTGCCTCTGGTACCATGAGAAATCAGCGGTAGGAGAACATGAAAACATATATATTGCATTCGCCTAGACATCTGTTGTTATAGGAACTAATAGTTTCTGGGACATCGTGATAAAAGAAGTGGTCGAAATGATAATTTCCGACATCAGCCTCAATAAAGACAGCAGCCTGCGACTACGCACAGCTTGGAACCCGGCCATCTGAAGGTTAAAGCGGGCGCGGCAAGCGAGCGACAAAAACATTACCATATATGGCGCTGAAGCGAGCACCACTGACGCCACTGAAGGCAAAGCGGGACGGCAGCAGCAATTATTCGACAATCGCCACTTGACAATGGCCAAGGAGTACTCGGATTTTCAACCACTTGACGCGGCTGGGAAGCCCGAGAGAAATTTATCAGTACATATCGCCGCGAAACTATGCATTCGTATATTAAAATCTCCTACCTAAGAAATTACTGGTAAGGTGAGTCATCAGACAGAATCTTAAAATGTTCGATTCATCGTCTCCTATAATAGAGAGCGGGGCAACTGGTAAGCCGGATGCGGCCCTCATAACTTCGTATGAAACGCAGGAGGACTCCATGTGTCAGAGGACAGTGCCCTATCTGGACGCGCGTTAGCAGTACCTACTCCCGTCGCAGTGGCCGGAAGGAGGAACGACACGGCCGTATCGTTTGTGACACCGATCGCAGTTTGGTTGGTTGCTTAGTTTGTTGGTTTGGGGGGGGGGGGGGGGGAGGAGGACCAAACAGCGAGGTCATCTGTCCGCGGTTTGTTGGTCCTCATCCATAACTACAACTCCTCCCATGGTCGTATGATCAGCAGTTCAGTAGCGACGTAACTGCATGTTCGGAAATTGTATTCTTCAGGCACGCAGTCTAAGCTACTGCATCTTCTGCTTCATTACCACGAATTCCCACGTTAACTGGTACCCAGCAGAATTACATCTGTTTACCTTGCCTCTATAGGTAGAAAGAGGTATTACGGGTCACCTGAATACACTTTTCGGTTTCGAGAGCATTTAGGGAGTCGATACAGATAATGAATTCGGGGACAGCAGGACACAGCATCTGCTCCGTCGCCCTCAAGATCAAATTTAATTCAGCGTCATAAGATGTTAGTGTATTACGATAGCGAATAGTGAGGACACATTCTGGAAATACCAAAGCGTAACCCATTGAATTCCCTGCTTAGACCCTTCAGTGTGAACCACAAGACAGTCGTAGCACACTGTGCCACTAAGCACACTGAGCATTGAGAGCCACTAAGTCCTGTCGCACGCGTCGTTGCTCGCCATCTCTTTCTGTACAGTCTCTCCACTGGACAGTATGGAATGCTGCTAACTGTGCGGTTGAGGATGGGCTGTATATATGATGCTTCACGAGGATCTACCGGCGGATGATGATTGGTGGCTCACCAGCCCCATCACAGAGAGTGGAAATCGCACAGGACCTATATGCACCTGCCTCTGTTCCCGACCGCCACACATGGTGAAGAGCTTCGATGCTCATCAGAAGGCCTAGCTGAGTCATAAACCGTGGTCGTAGAAACACCTCGTAAAACTGGAGCAGATATATTCGGTCTGCTCTCTATAAGCTGTAGATAAAGCAGTTTAAAATTTACAGTTACTTTAGGACTTGAGACGGAATTACTGGCAGCATTTAGAAAAAAAAGTTTGCTTTTAAATTTCTCTCTTCTTCTTACTGCTTGTTTAATGAAAAATTAAATGACTAATGGCGGAGTCATTAACTATAGCTTAACATTGGTTTCGTCACTTTCCAGGGGCCAACCAACGCATCCGTCGCAGTCACAAGTTTATTAAAACTGCATGCACATTTACAAAGTTGAACAAATTCTCCACGCGACGTAAATTTCTTCTACGTACTAACGAGCTAATATTATTTCAGAGTTTCTCACGGTCTTCACAGACGAAACTTTCTCAAGTCCCGACCGAATATTTAGAAAATATTTCGGTTACAAACACCAGGCGGCCAACAGCCACACATATGACATATGACCTGTCTCCATTCGAGCTCCACTCAAATTGATCGTCGAGATCTTAGAGTGCCTTAGAGTGCCGTCATGCCGATTCTGACGCAAAAAGCACTTCCACGTCACATTTCCAGGATGACAACCAAGAGTCTAATTCCACAGTTTTCCCCTAACATGTGATACATGCACAATATAACTTTCCAGAGATGTATAGCATCCACTGCTCACATCCGATCATGGTTCAGAAGTTATACTATGCCCGAATCAGTCCCACATAAAATTATTGTTAGTAATGGAGAATACCTCTTACAAGGAAACAGATAAACACATAGCAGCGGCGTCCGACATGTGAAATTATACGTCATACCACAACTAACTCTGTAAACAGTAGGTCCGCCAAGCAGTTGTATACATGGGGACTGCAGTGTCTCACAAACACCTACCGCTAACTTAGAATCATCTTAGTTATGAAACTGAAGTCTCGGTTTTTACCCAAGATGCAACAGGGGAATGTAGTACATTGCATAAATCTTCGTTCGTTTAGAGAAATGTGTCGAAACAGGAGGGTCACGTTTCATCACACATGTGATGGAACTCCTCTGATGACGGAGACGTTTGCTGTTATTGATCAAAAGTAGACAGTGCTCTAAGTCACATACAGGACACATGGTTGTATACGAGTCGAATGCAGGCTATGTCACATGAACGTTGCATCCTGACAGAACAGCGGGAAAAATTGTCAAATGACCTGCAGCAACATCTCCCTCTCTAGAATCCATCATCAGTCTGCCATTAAATCGTACCTCGTTACAGTCCAATCTCAATCGATCACCCTGTCCAGTCTCTGTTATCCTATAACGCAGATGCATGTAAGTTTAGAGGCAGATAGTTCTCTGTTTTACTGAAAAGTGTCAGATATAGTTGTCACCGTTTTCTCGTCTTCCTCTTGCAGTCGCATACTTGTTCCTGTGTACAAGGATTGTTCTGCGCCAACCAGAAGACACACAAGTGCTTCCTCAAATTGTCCACATACTCAGTGTATTTTCTCTCAATTTATATTTATTTTACATCACTTTTCGCAGTTCTATCTATTTTTTTATGTCTCTTCTACCCATGAGATCATGACATAACCTCTCATTCCGTGTTCTAAAATTGCTAGTAAATGTAGTACAGCTGCCAACACCTAGCGCAAATGCACTATTTTTCTGACTGGGAGGCGTAGTATACCACTGAACTCTATTACATCCAGTCACATCCACCCACATATTCCACATTTGCAGTACGTTTGCTCTGTTTTCTGTATGTCTGCATGTGTTAGTGGGACAAACTACGTTTCAGTGCCGGTTGCCTACATCAGGGGCAGGTACGCACTCAAGGACAAACATATTGTTCTGCTTTGATTGACAGGTACCTATTATTCTGCTAAAAGGACCCTTCCTTTTGATTGACAGGTCCTTAACATGTTGTTCCCCACCCCCTCAGACTCACCTCCCCACTCAGGAAACCTCCAACCCAGCCCCTCCCCCTTGCTGCTATAGGTTCACTTTCAGGTCTGAATCTCTCAGTCTTATCAATGTGATTAACCACTTAATTAAACTGATCAGTTAATTAACATCTACCCCTCTGCTAAACCCTCCTCCCCACCCACCTTCCCAGAAATTGTTGGAAAAAAGACTCAGTTGATCGGTCATTTGGAGGGAATTTGGTTGCAGTGTGTGGAATACTGTTTAAAAAATTTAGACAATGTGTGTAATAATGTTTATTTAAACAACTTATAGGATTCAAGGTAATGTGGCGGAGAGGAAGGATCTTGTAACAGGAAATTCAAGGGTATATTGTTTATTTATAAAAAATTCAGTTTGCTTGGAAATCTCTTTCTCTACATTCTCAACTGTTTGGAAAGATGCAAGTGTTGTAAAAAGTAATTACATGGGGCAAACATGTTGCATAATGTTTGGCACTGCACTCTGTTCTGTTAAGTGGCTTTCCATGTCACCTTCATCCCCTTAAACTATTGTACCGCCTTTGACCCCCCATGACCCATGGACCTTGTCGTTGGTGGGGAGGCTTGCGTGCCTCAGCGATACAGATAGCTGTACCGTAGGTGCAACCACAACAGAGGGGTATCTGTTGAGAGGCCAGAC
Source organism: Schistocerca americana (assembly GCF_021461395.2). Classification (NCBI taxonomy): domain Eukaryota; kingdom Metazoa; phylum Arthropoda; class Insecta; order Orthoptera; family Acrididae; genus Schistocerca; species Schistocerca americana. The sequence goes on along the minus strand of NC_060121.1, from coordinate 296,147,917 downwards.
AAACGTGTCGTTCCTGAAGAGGGGCAGCAGCCTTTTCAGTAGTTGCAGGGACAACAGTCTGGATGATTGACTGATCTGGCCCTGTAACACTAACCAAAACGACCTTGCTGTTTTGGTACTGCAAACGGCTGAAAGCAAGGGGAAACTACAGCCGTAATTTTTCCCGAGGGCATGCAGCTTTACTGTATGATGAAATGATGACGGCGTCCTCTTGGGTAAAATATTCCGGAGGTAAAATAGTCCCCCATTCGGATCTCCAGGCGGGTACTACTCAAGAGGACATCAATATCAGGAGAAAGAAAACTGGCATTATACGGATCGGAGTGTGGAATGTCAGATCCCTTAATCGGGCAGGTAGGTTAGAAAATTTGAAAAGGGAAATGGATAGGTTAAAGTTAGATATAGTGGGAATCAGTGAAGTTCGGTGGCAGGAGGAACAAGACCTTTGGTCAGGTGAATACAGGGTTATAAATACAAAATCAAATAGGGGTAATGCAGGAGTAGGTTCAATAATGAATAAAAAAATAGGAGTGCGCGTAAGCTATTACAAACAGCATAGTGAACGCATTATTGTGGCCAAGATAGACCTGAAGCCCACGCCTACTACAGCAGTACAAGTTTGTATGCCAACTAGCTCTGCAGATGATGAAAAAGTTGATGAAATGTATGATGAGGTACAAGAAATTATTCAGGTAGTGAAGCGAGATGATAATTCAATAGTCATGGGTGACTGGAATCCGACAGAAGGAAAAGGGAGAGAAGGAAACGTAGTAGGTGAATATGGATTGGGGGTAAGAAATGAAAGAGGGAGCCGCCTGGTAGAATTTTGCGCAGAGCACAACTTAATCATAGCTAACACTTGGTTCAAGAATCATGAAAGAAGGTTGTATACATGAAAGAATCATGGAGATACTAAAAAGTTTCAGATAGATTATACAATGGTAAGACAGAGATTTAGGAACCAGGTTTTATATTGTAAGACGTTTCCAGGGGCAGATGTGGACTGACCACAATCTATTGGTTATGAACTGTAGATTAAAACTGAAGAAACTGCAAAAAGGTGGGAATTTAAGGAGATGGGACCTGGATAAACTGAAAGTACCAGAGGTTGTACAGAGTTTCAGGGAGAGCATAAGGGAGCAATTGACAGGAATGGGGGAAAGAAATACAGTAGAAGAAGAATGGGTAGCTTTGAGGAATGAAGTAGTGAAGGCAGCAGAGGATCAAATAGGTAAAAAGACGAGGGCTGGTAGAAATCCTTGGGTAACACAAGAGATAGGCTTATCTCATGAGGGGTAAGATAGATACTGCCTACAGGAAAATTAAAGAGACCTTTGGAGAAAAGAGAACCACTTGCATGAACATCAAGAGCTCAGATGGAAACCCAGTTCTAAACAAAGAAGGGAAAGCAGAAAGGTGGAAGGAGTATATAGAGGGTCTATACAGGGGCGATGTTCTTGAGGACAATATTATGGTAATGGAAAAGGAGGTAGACGAAGACGAAATGGGATATATGAGACTGCGTGAAGAGTTTGACAGAGCACTGAAACACCTAAGTCGAAACAACGCCCCGGGAGTAGACAACATTCCATTAGAACTACTGACAGCCTTGGGAGAGCCAGTTCTGAGAAAACTCTACCATCTGGTGAGCAAGATGTATGAGACAGGCGAAATTCCCTCAGACTTCAAGAAGAATATAATAATTCCAATCCCAAAGAAAGCAGGTGTTGACAGATGTGAAAATTATCAGTGTAATCAGTTACAGCTGCAAAATACTAACGCGAATTCTTTACAGACATATGGAAAAAGTGGTTGAAGATCAGTTTGGATTCCGTAGAAATGTTTGAACACGTGAGGCAATACTGACCCTACGTTTCTAGCATTTGTAGACTTATAGAAAGCGTTTGACAATGTTGATTGGAATACTCTCTTTCAAATTCTGAAGCTGACAACGGTAAAATACAGGGAGCGAAATGCTATTTACAATTTGTACAGAAACCAGATGGCAGTTATAAGAGTCGAGGGACATGAAAGGGAAGCAGTGGTTGGGAAGGGAGGGAGACAGGGTTGCAGCCTCTTTCCGATGCTATTCAATCTGTATATTGAGCAAGCAGTAAAGGAAACGAAAGAAAAGTTCGCAGTAGGTATTAAAATCCATGAAGAAGAAGTAAAAACTTTGAGGTTCGCCGATGACATTGTAATTCTGTCAGAGACAGCAAAGGACTTGGAAGAGGAGTTGAGCGGAATGGACAGTGTCTTGAAAGGTATAAGATGAACATCAACAAAAGCAAAACGACGATCATGGAATGTAGCCGAATTAAGTCGGGTAATGCTGCGGGAATTAGATTAGGAAATGAGACACTTAAATTAGTAAAGGAGTTTTGCTATTTGGGGAGCAAAATAACTGATTATGGTAGAAGTAGAGAGGATATAAAATGTAGACTGGCAATGGCAAGGAAAGCGTTTCTGAAGAAGAGAAATTTGTTAACATATAGATTTAAGTGTCAGGAAGTCGTTTCTGAATGTATTTGTATGGAGTGTAGCCATGTATGGAAGTGAAACATGGACGATAACCAGTTTGGACAAGAAGAGAATAGAAGCTTTCGAAATGTGGTGCTACAGAAGAATGCTGAAGATTAGATGGGTAGATCACATAACTAATGAAGAGGTATTGTATAGAATTGGGGAGAAGAGGAGTTTGTGGCACAACTTGACTAGAAGAAGGGATTGGTTGGTAGGACATGTTCTGAGGCATCAAGGGATCACCAATTTAGTATTGGAGGGCAGCACGGAGGGTAAAAATCGTAGAGGGAGACCAAGAGATGAATACACTAAGCAGATTCAGAAGGATGTAGGCTGCAGTAGGTACTGGGATATGAAGAGACTTGCATAGGATAAAGTAGCATGGAGAACTGCATCAAACCAGTCTCATGGCGGATGACCACAACAACAACGACAACAACAACAACAACAACAACAACCGCCTCTGATACGATATTAAATTATTAGTTATGTCCTCCCATCATTTTCCGGTACACATTTCGTTTTCACACGCTTTTGAACCCCATTTCTCGCACACTCTTCTTTGTCACCCACCCCCACTCTTTTAAATTATTCTACCGCGTTTTACATAAAAATTATGCGAATTAATTATGCAAATTAACCTAGTGTTCTGCACTTAACCTGCTGCTCTGCTCCATGTCACCCACACACCCACACCTTCCCCTTAACTATTCTACCGCTAACACTATGTTGATATAAAAAAAATACAAATTAATTAAATCGATATTCTTCACATGTATGGGGTAGTTGTTTTTAATTCCCAGCATCCTATTGGTAGGGAAAATCGATAGAATACAGTTCAAATAAAAGATCGCTAGTGAACTACACTTCCCACCTACCGACGCCCGACGCCAATGCCAACAACTCCGCACACGCCGCCAGGAGTCGGGAAGCACTGGTTACCATGTGAAGTGACAAACACTGGGGCATGAGCAACCGCCCTCACGCCACTATCGCCTACTCTCAGCAGCCATGTGGGAGAGCCTTTTAGATGTGCCTGTGCAGGTGAACAACTATACAGACATCTCTCATGTGATGCTGGACTTGCAGGTAGATGTCAGTCACAGTAAGCACATGCAAAGCTGGAGGTGTCTCACATGTCCCATTAGGACTGCTAGGAACAATGCACCCTGCGCTATTCTGGGAAGCAATGGAACAGATTTCTATAGCACACTGTGTGGCGTCAGTATCCACAGGTAGAGAGGTATCCTGACAGCAGTGGTAAACACACACATGCGGCCAGAGGGTGACTTGGCTCTTATTTACATAGAGATGTGACGTCAGTGTAACATTCAAAGAATTCTAACTGTACACCCATAAATAAATTGTTCAAATGTGTGTGAAATCTTATGGGACTTAACTACTAAGGTCATCCGTCCCTAAGCTTACACACTACTTAACGTAAATTATCCTAAGGACAAACACACACACCCATGCCTGAGAGAGGACTCGAACCTCTGCTGGGACCAGCCGCACACTCCATGACTGCAGCGCCTTAGACAGTTTGGCTAATCCCACGTGGCACCCATAAATAGATGCGACTTTCACATGCTGGCTGTAAGCGATAGCGGCTTGAGGCCAGTTGCTCATGCCCCAGCGCTCGTTACTTTGTGGGGGACGCTGGTGCTTCCCTGCTCCTGGCAGTGTGTGTGGAGTCGGCGTTGTCGGCATCTGCATCGGGCGTCGAGAGGCAGGAAGTGTTATTTTTACTAGTGATCTTTTGTTTAAACTATATTTCATTGATTTTCCCTACCAATAGGATGCTGGGAATTGAAACATCTACCTCATACATATGAAGACTATTGATTTAATTAATTTACATAATTAATTTGCATAAATTTTTATATCAACATAGTGTTAGTGGTACAACAGTTAAGGGGAGGGTGTAGGTGCATGGGTGACATGGAGCAGAGCCGCAGGTTAAGTGTGGAACACTAGATTACTTTGATGAATTAATTTGTATAATTTTTATCGAAAATGCGGTATAATAGTTTAAGACGGTGGGGGTGGGTGACAAAGAAGAGTACATCACAATAGGCATTCAAAAGCGTGTGAAATTCTAAAAGTATACTATAAAATGGTGGGAGGACATAACTAATAACCCAATATGGTATCAAAGGCGGTACAATAGTTTAAGGGGATGGAGGTGACATAGAAAACCACTTAAAAGAACAATAGGTTAAGTGCCGACAAAGGCCAGAACATTTGGTTAAGACACCCAGAGTGCAGTGCTGAACATTAGGTTATGTAACATGTTTGCCCCTTGTAATTACTTCTTACAAGACCTACATCTTTCCAAATAGCTGAGAATGACGAGCAAGAAATTTCAAAACCCTGCAAACTGATTTTTTATAAATAAACAATATGCCCTTGAATTTCCTGTTAGAAGATACTTCCCCTCCACCACAGAGCCACCATTTTCCATATATTCCATATATTCCCTTGAATCCCATAAATTGTTTAAATAAAGAATATTACTCATATTGTCTAAATTTTTTAAACAGTATGCCATACACGCCAATCGAATTTGCTTCAGATGACCAATCAACTAAGTCTTTTTCCCACCAATTTCTGGGAGGGTGGGGAGGGGGTTACCAGAGGGGAGGAGGTTAATTAATTGATCAATTTAATTAAGTGGTCAATCAAATTGATAAGAGTGAGGGGGGCTATTCTGATAACTCAGACCTGAAAGTGTACCTGTAGCAGCAAGGAGAAGGGGGTGGGTTGCAGGTTTCCTGAGTGGGGAGGGGAGTCTGAGGGGGTGGGGAAAAACAAGTTAAGGACCTGTCAATCAATGGAGACCAATAGATTTGCTCCTGAGTGCAGACCTGACCCTGATGTAGGCAACCAGCACTAACAAAATGCACCAAAACCAATTTAGTCCCACTACTTGGGGTGTGTGCAGTTGCAGTGATATAGGACCCCTGATACAGTATGTGACCAAAAGTAGCTGGACACCCCCAAAAACATTCGTTTTTCTTATTAGGTGCATTGTGCTGCCACCTGCTGCCAGATACCCCATATCAGAGACCTCAGTGTTATTAGACATCGTGAGAGAGCAGAATGGGGCACTCTGCAGAACTCGTGAACTTCGAAAATGGTCACATTATTTGGTGTCACTTCTGTCATATGTCTGTATGCGAGATTCCCACACTCCTAAACATCCCCAGGATCAATGTTTCCGATGTGATAATGAAGTGGAAACATGATGGGACACGTACAGCACAAAATAGTAGAGGCCGATCTTGTCTGTCAACTGACAGAGACTGCCGACAGTTGAAGATGGTCGTAATGTGTAATAGGCAGACATATATCCAAACCATCACCCAGGAATTCCAAACTGCATCAGGATCTACTAAAAAAAATGGCTCTGAGCACTATGGGACTCAACTGCTGAGGTCATTAGTCCCCTAGAACTTAGAACTAGTTAAACCTAACTAACCTAAGGACATCATAAACATCCATGCCCGAGGCAGGATTCGAACCTGCGACCGTAGCGGTCTTGCGGTTCCAGACTGCAGCGCCTTTAACCGCACGGCCACTTCGGCCGGCCCAGGATCTACTGCAAGTACTATGAAAGTTAGGTGAGAGGTGAGGAAACTTTGATCTCATTGTCGAGTGGCTGCTCATAAGCCACACATCACGCTGTTAAATGCCAAACCACGCCTCGCTTGGTGTAAGGAGCGTAAACATTGGACGATCGAGCGGTGGAAAAACGTTGTGTGAAATAACGGATCACGGTACACAAAGTGGCGATCAGATGGTAGGGTGTGTGTATGGCAAATGCCTGGTGCACGTCATCTTCCAGCGTTCCTAGTGACAACAGTAAAACCTGGAGGCGGTGGTGTTTTGGTGTGGTCAAGTTTTTCATGGAGGGGGCTAGCACCCCTTTGTTGTTTTGAGTGATACTATCACAGCACACGCCTACACTGATGTTTTAAGCGCCTTCTTGCTTCCCTCTGTTGAAGAGCCGGCCGATGTGGCCGTGCGGTTCTCGGCGCTTCAGTCTGGAACCGCGTAACCGCTAGGTCGCAGGTTCGAATCCTGCCTCGGGCATGGATGTGTGTGATGTCCTTAGGTTAGTTAGGTTTAAGTAGTTCTAAGTTCTAGGGGACTGATGACCACAGATGTTAAGTCCCATAGTGCTCAGAGCCATTTGAACCACTGTTGAAGAGCTATTCTGGGACGGCAATTGCATCTTTCAACAAGATCGAGCACCTGTTCATAATGTCTGCATATGGCGGAGTGGTTACACGACAATAACATGCCTGTAATGGACCGGCCTGCACAGAGTCCGGACATGAATCCTATAGAACGCCTTTGGGATGGTTTGAAACGTCGACTTCGTGCCAGGTCTCACCGACTGACATCGATACATCTCCTCAGTTCAGCACTCTGTGAAGAATGGACTGCCATTCCCCAAGAAACCTTCCAGCGCCTGATGGAACGTATGCCTGCGAGAGCGTAGCTGTCATCAAGGCAGATGGTGGGCCAACACCATATTGCAGCATTACCGATGGAGGGCGCCACGAACTTTTAAGTCATTTTCAGCCAGGTGTCCGGATACTTTTGATCATCTAGAAACGACTCTGGCAGGTGACACTTACGTAAGCGTACTGTCAAATCACCTGCATTCAGTCATGTCCATCGTGCATTCCGGCGGACTTGGACAATTCCAGCAAGACTATTCGACACCCCATACGTCCAGAATTGTTACATATTGACTCTAGGAACACTCTTCTGAGTTTAAACGCCGGCTACCAAACTCCCCAGACATGAACATTATTGAGTATATCTGGGATGCCTCGCAACATGCTGTTCAAAAAAGATGTCTAACCCCTCGTTCTCTTACGGAGTAAGCCCTGCAGAAGTCATGGTGTCAGTTCCCTCCATTACTACTTCAGACATTAGTCGAGTTCACGCCACGTGCTGTTGCGGCTCTTCTGCGTGCTCGCGGAGGCCCTACACGACATTAGGCAGGTGTACCAATTTCTTTGGCTCTTCAGTGTACCTTGGTTCTACTTTAGATGAAGCCTTGGGGGCTTCCTTCCTGTGCTCGCCTTGTAGGATGGATGTTTTGACTGCCCAACGAATCACTGGAGCGAGAGTTTGAGAAGTCATGTTTCGCCGAGCCAGAGTTCCGCTTCTCTGGGTAAGTACAAGTGAGGTGCGAGGACACGCTGAGCACGCGTGGCTTTGTCGAAAATACCACGGACGCGACGAGAATTACCCGCCTGAAGTAGAGTAAATCTTGTTTTGGACTTCGTGCTACTTTGTGTATAAATGCGAAAGTTATATGTCGATTTGCATGACAAGCCACTATTTTAGAAGGTAAGTACTCAAAGACAGATATGGAACTAGAGGAAGCCTTCGTCGACGAAAAGTAATATATCTGTAGAGACACTAAAGAATGATACGTAACAAGTAGTAATAAAATTGTAAGATGAAGTAATACAAAATTGTAATGAGAAGGGTGTGTAGGAACGTTGCATCTTACTCCTATGTTGTTTCACTTGTGCTTCAAAGCAGCACTTAGTGAAGTGGAAGAAAATTTCTGAAGAAAGATAAAAGTGGAAAGGAAGGAATTATCAATTCTAAGGTTCTTGATGACATAGATGTCCTGACTATTCTGGTTTATCTGCACACTTTTCCTGAAATTATAAGAGACTATAATTTATAATACGTTTGCTGTGGTAGGTTGCATGAATTACTCTTTCTACGCCCCTGTAAAAGACCCACATTTCTGATTGTGCAGTCATGACCAAGACTCAAGATTCTTTGATGAATAAGGTATTGTTTCTTGACACTTCCCAGCACGTTTGTTGTTTGAACATTAAGATTTTCCTGTAGCAGCACCTACGAGTGGTTTTAGGCGTTTTAGTGATTCTTTTGGGATGACTAAATATACTCATGGCATTAATGACACTCATTCGTGTCCACAGGAACAGTAAGCGTTATCTTAAAGCAGCTCATCTCGAAACCTACTGGAAACGAACTTATTTCTATGAAATTGTTGACTGAATTCTCTGTTATGTCGCATTTTGAGATAAACTTAGTTCCTTCAGAGAAATAATGTAGGCCTATTTAACGATACATTTCTGTCAAGTACAGTGATACTGACTAGAGTTGTAAGCGCTGCAGGTCAATACTGGACACATTTCACTCTATAAACGAAGAAGTTAAAGACTTCCGCTCTTAGGAAACTACCATAAAATTTGGTTGATTTTTGGATGCTGTCGGCTATGGGTCGTAGGATGTGAGAAAGAACAAGGGTCTAACATATTGAATTCCCCGTCCTGAGGGAGACCAGTCCCTCCCTAACAGATTGCACCTATTACGAGTCGTTATCTTCCAGATAACAGCGGCTGTTGTCGACATCGCACGAGCCCGAACAGAAATAGCCGCCTGCTGTGTGGTATCATGGATTGCTCATGCTGCGACTGTTTATTACCACACGAACAAAATACTAGGTACAATTACTGCGCCAAGTCCCTTTCTTTTTGTTTCAGACACAATGGATTGTTATATTTAAGAGTTACTGCGATGCGACTCTGAAACATCATTCAAAAGCCTGAGGGGAAGAGTATCATGCAAAGGTAGCTAGACTTATTGTTCGAGGTTGGAACTTTAATAGTGACAACTATTTATTTACAGCTCGTACAAGTATCTGAGACCATATCTTCGACTCTGTGAGCCGCAGTTCGAGGCGAAAGAGCTATTTTTTCAAATTTTTCCGTGTGGTCTGGTGCACAAATACAAGCCGCCGAGTCGACCAGGCAATCCTTGATGAGATTCCCAGCAGCAAAGAGTTTCCCTGCTTTCCAATTCTCAGCGATCATTTGTAACTTGCGCACAAACTTTGCCCACCTGTTTCCTGCTCGTACCACGCCAAAAACGAACATGCAATTAATTTTATACCATTCTGTTTCTAAAACACTTTTATCAGTTTAATAATTAATTGTTTCATTCATTGAAACCCAAATAAAAAACTAACAAAAAAGATTGGTTTTAGATGCGTTTTCGTCCAGTTCCGTTGAAAAGAGCAGCGATGTGTGGTCGCAAAATAAATTTTTATCTGTTGCAATATTTCCGTACAGCAGCATGGCGAGGCTCGGCGGGCGGTATGCACGGCCAGCTAAGCGACACGGCTTGATCACTGCCAATAACATGTGAATTCGCCCGGGGCGCTGGCCGCGGGCGATCGCGGGCACTAGCGCCCCAGGGGCACAGTTTGGACGAGCCTGGTTTAGAGTATCCTACGACTTCCACATTGCTGGCAACGGATTATACACAATGCTAGACACTACTTTGAAGGTCAGTAAAGCTTTGAAACATGTATCTATTTTGTACGAGCTGTAAATAAATAGTTGCCACTATTAAAGCGCCAACCCTCGTATTCTTCAGGTTCGGGTCTCTCAAATATTTCTGTGACATTTTCCTAAGACGGTTAGCCTAGAGGCTGTAGTTGGACGTCATATACTATACGCTTCCATTTACAGTTCCTCATTATTTTTCGATGATAGTTGCAAACTTCAGACACATCAGTGTTCTGTTTCTGCTAAGAAATTTAGATTCAGACTATTAACCGCCAGTATGACGAAGAAAAACGCATTAATTTACGTATCTTATGTCGTTCCTTAATCACAAAATGGATTACTAATAACTCTTTACAAATAATCAATTATTAACCATGACTTTGGTGGAGAGCAACTTCTCAAATCACGGTAATAGCCCCACCCTCTTTCAGGTGCAGAAACGTGAGTATTGCGTCTCAAAATCAATTATTACGCGTCCATAGAGGAGTGGAATTCATACAGCTCCACATGGAATGTGTACCTGAAACACAAGAATGAAAATAACGGACGAAGATTTGTGGATACTGTGATAAGTAACGTGCGACCGCTACAGTCGCAGGTTCGAATCCTGCCTCGGGCATGGATGTGTGTGATGTCCTTAGGTTAGTTGGGTTTAAGTAGTTCTAAGCCTAGGGGACTGATGACCTCAGATGTTAAGTCCCATAGTGCTCAGAGCCATTTTTTGTGACCAGTAAATCTTGGTAGCTAATTGATTGTTAGCTGCGAATCTTAAGTACCTCAAAGGATCCATCAATCGACATCAGAGACTGCTGATGAGAAAGTGTATATCACACAGAAATTTCAAGGATCGAACGATCGTTTATAAGAGCAATGCATAGCTTCCTCTGGCAGTTCGTAGCAACAAGTGGTTCCTGCAGTCGTTACGGTAACAGCAGTGTTTACGACGACCGCACACGATGCTGCCATCGCACCGCTCCGAAGTCAGCCGAGTGTATTAACTCCAGACGGTCAGTTTCTAAATTTACTGAATGACATTAATTCTAATATAATGTTCCGCATGGAAAAAGAGAAATAATGTCAAATAACCGCATCATATGCACAGGTACCAAGAAAACTTTAGGGCACAGAGGATACTTACCTTCATACAATTTCCAGTCACCATACCAGACTGGAAAGAGGATTTACCAAAACCATGGTGGACCGGTCTGAAAGGTTAGCCACAGAGCACGGAGAACGGGCTCGATCATTTAACCCCGTAACACTAAAGGGAGCACAATGTTACATTGTTACTATACCATGGTAATATTTACTATTTCATATTTTATTCAAGGGACGTCGTAATTTATAGTACACGCACTAGTTAATTACAACTATAACATCTCCAGTGGTGTGTCACGAATAAGTAAGTATAAAATGTCCTGCTTACCCCTTATCCTGACAATACCAGATTGGTGGGAATGGCGTGTTGGTACCAACTGCAATCGTAAATTTTAAGAGGATTCAGTATTCTAGGGTTAAGAACGGCCTTCAGAACAAACCATTACCCCCACAAAGTGATAAATAGGAAACTACGCCGTAAAAGATCTGGAGCTTCCAATTAAAAAGAATCAAATGAAGGGAAAGTTTTCCTTTTGTTTGCATTAGCATAGTAGTAAGAAATATGGTAATGTGTTTGAACCAACTAGAAAGTTGAGTGAATATTTGAACACTGCACAGGGTCTACATCCGCCGGTTTCCACTGTCCGAGTTTTAAAAACCCTTGCACATGCGCTCAAGTGGATATAGGAACCACAAAAAGTAATACCCAGCTTAAAGAATACAAGAGCAATTGGCGTCTGATCAACACGGGTAAATTTGCAGAAGCAGAATCTGCACCGGGAACAGGCAACCACAAAATTCGTTTCTCTGATACCACGGTTTTATCAAGGTGGAATCATTACTACGCTATGAAGTACAGAGAGACCCCAGAAATTTAAAACACGAAAACAGCTTTAACAGAAAAGGAGGAGGATTTGACTGGACACGTTCTGGGCCATAGGATTAAACGAAGCTCCGTAACACCTGTCGACTGGCCTCTGCGATCTTAGACAGGAGTCTGATGACGTAACGAACCGACTATTTCTTGAATGCGGTCCGCAGCTCGTGGTCGTGCGGTAGCGTTCTCGCTTCCCACGCCCGGGTTCCCGGGTTCGATTCCCGGCGGGGTCAGGGATTTTCTCTGCCTAGTGACGACTGGGTGTTGTGTGATGTCCTTAGGTTAGTTAGGTTTAAGTAGTTCTAAGTTCTAGGGGACTGATGACCATAGCTGTTAAGTCCCATAGTGCTCAGAGCCATTTGAATCTTGAATGCGTATAAATAATTCGGCTTGCTGAGCATGTTTGACATTGTGACTGCTTTCTGAGTCTTTATAGCCTCTGATGATGTCTCTAGCACTGGAATACGAAATGTCAGGCGGAGAAATATGCCTTGAACTACAGAGGAGGAGGAGGAGGAGATTAGTGGTTAACGTCCCGTCGACAACGAGGTCATTAGATACGGAGCACAAGCTCGACTTAGGGAAGGATGGGGAAGGAAATCGGCCGTGTCCTTTCAAAGGAACCATCCGGGCATTTACCTAAAACTATTTAGTGATATCATGGAAAACCTAAATCAGGATGGCCGGAGACGGGTTTGAGCCATCGTCCTCCCGAATGAGAGTCGAGTGTGCTAACCACTGCACCACCTCGCTCAGTGAACTACAGCCTACTGCCCATAAAACAGAATCACTGATCAGTTTGAAATTTTCGCTGCGATACTACAAGGAAGGAAAGAGGATATAAAATACAGATTGTAAATCGCAGGGAAGCTTTTCCTGCAAAGGAGAAATATGTAGACGTCTAATACAAATAAGATTGTGAGTAGCTCTGTAAGAGTTCGCAATCACCGTCAACATTTTGTGAATAAAACTGTCTACATCACTTATTAAAATTCCTTTGTTTATTACGATGTTTCGGCTACTGCTATCATCAGATATCTGCAATCATGATGAAAGGCACATAACCTGAGACAAGCGTTATACAATAACACGCCAACAAGTGATAATAAATTAAAAGGTTAAAAAATATTCTTAAAGGTAAACTCATCAAAAAGCATAGAAACAATAAAATCGCAAAATCGCATCGGTACTAAAAACAATATCTAATTCTTGGGGCGTCAACTAACAGCTTCGTTTAAATATTTTACAATGGTCTAAGTTTTAGTTAGCAGGTGGCGCCAATGGTGACTACATTGCAATAGAGAGAGAGAGAGAGAGAGAGAGAGAGAGAGAGAGAGAGAGAGAGAGAGTGAGTGTGTGTTTTGGGGGGGGGGGGGAGGGGTCGTCCCAAGACAACGCACGTCGACACCACAGGCTTTATTGAGGTCTCGCTGTAATCAGGAACAACGTATGGGAGGCGCTCCGGAGAACACGGCCCTCTCTTAACACCACAGCGCCCTCGCGCAGAGGTAGGTACAGAGCCAAGCATGGAAGCGCTCTGCCCCAGTTCGTGACCTCAGCTGAAGCAGTCAACATCATCGAGTAGTACTAAAGAGTTAGACAATTCTTGGATGGACATGTACTTTTGTAAATGTTGAACATTGTACTTCAAGAGAACAGTTTGTTAATTAGTGTATCAAGTGATGCTTTAACAGTCAATGACAGTTGTAAATTATCAGGCACTCCTGTGGCAAATGATTGTATCGAGTTTAGTAAATGTTTATCATTCATGTAATAAAATGGTCTAGTGTTTCACATGTTGTAGTTCAGATGAACCATCTCTGAGAGCAGTCAAGGAACCCGCACTTCCGGATGGACGATTGTAGTTTCGTCTGGCCATAACTGTATATGTATAAAATCTTCTGCATACTTACAAAAAAAGGCAGATCATCTTTATAACAAACATTCAAAGTCAAATTATAAGAAAGATTTTAAGTCAGCACAATCCCATTCTTCTGTATTATTTGCAAATAGAATATCATCACATAATCTCAGGTTATTTAATCTCTTTCTCCAGACTTGGATTCCCTGTGTTTTCCAGTTCAGTTTAGACATTGTGATTCGGTTTCTTCTGGCGTATTTGTCGATCGGGCAGTTCACGCGTCTACTGCCGATTCATATTGTCATAGTGACCTTTTTGACACTATGATCCGGCAGTACACCCATGGACTATTCCATCAATTTGGACATTGCTTTTCTAGGACTGCTCGAGATAGTTTCGTCGATACAGAGCACCTTTTTTATACCATTTTCAATGGGAAAATTCATTGGGTTCTTCAACAACATTCAAAAACGCTGTGGAGGTTTTGTATACGTCATATGGGACATTAATATAGCCCCATTCTATTTCTTGTTCTGTTATAGCGTCAAACACAGCTAGACACTGGATGGAAATTTATCTGTTGGAAGTAAGGAACTGCTAAGGGTCACATGCCTATCTGGGTCATCTTATAAATATGAAAGGAGAGCTAAAACGAGAAATATTTCAATTTCTTAAATGAGGCTGGAAGGTTTATAGAAGATATTCCTAATTTTTGAAGTCTAAGATGTCTGCTAAGCTGAGAAAACAATTGCTGTGAGACCTGGACATTAAATGAATTCATCCTTAGAGAACTAATACCAGTACAGAGATGAATGGGAAGGTCAATGGTGGGCTACACGAAGGAAGACGAAAAGAAAGCAGTTATCAGACGGACAACAGAGATCAGTGAGGTAACAGAAAGGGTGAACACCTTGAAATGGCTGTGGGCTGGTCACGTCCCTCTAAGACAATATGGAACGCGGTCAAACCAAGTACTAGATTGGAACCAAAACTACCGCGGGCAAGACCTCCGGACAGATAGGACAGACTATAAAAAAGACAGTCGGGTTGAATTGGAAACGGGAAGCTCAAACTTCGCAGAAATGGAAGAAGTTGCTGGCATATTATGTTCCACATCGACTCAAGGAGGCCACATCAAGTGATCGAATTGGCTGATGACGGTGAGGATGCATTTCATATTTGTCAAATTAGCTGTTGAGATTAGGTCAATTAGTCCACGTTCGGAGAACTTCACAGAAATTATGAAAGAACTTCTCTGGAATAGAGCTGAGGAGGAGTGAAGACGATTGTGTGATTAGACCGAATAATTAAGAAGTACTTGATAGAATTAGAGACGAAAGAAATTAATGGCATAACTTCACCAAAAGAAGAGCACACTGATGAGACGCATCAAGGACAGTCAATCTGGTCATGGAGGGAAGTGGGAAGGAGAAGCGTAACAACTGGAGGGAGACCAAGGCTTCGATAATGCAAACAGCTTCACCTCGATGTATGGTGGAACAGCTATAGAGGAATGAAGAGGCTTGCGCAAGATAGCTAGACTGGAGAGTTGCAGTAAGTCAATCTTCGGACTGAAGACCACAATGGTAAGAACACAATTCTCAATAAAACACTGACGAAGTAGTGGCTGAAACCCACAACAAGGAACTTCATATTTACATCCAAATCAGTTACGTTTCGTAGGTGCACCAACAGCAGAAAAATGGACAACTACACATTCTGATACCACACTCGTAAGGGATCTTAGGAAGGCTGTAAGTCTCGTGAATGGGGAGCTTCCTCTAGTAAGAGCTCATGGTGTGCATTGAAGAAAGCGTTTTTAATAAACTAATTCTACCCCTACAGCAACTTGTACGATGTGGGACAAATAAAGTGGCCCAGGGAACAGAGTTCCAGGATACAAAGGAACACAGCAAAGAACAGGAAGTAAGGTACTACCCTGACTACAGCAGACGTTCAAAGTGACCACCATTGATCTCTTTGCATTTTTGGGTCCTGGTCAGCAACTTACTGAAGGCGGATCGAAGCTGAATTGCTGCAGTTCTTGAAAACTGTGAGGGCTGTTGCGATACACCTTAGACTTGAGGACTCCCCACACAAAATAATCGCACACTGGCAGATTAAGAGACCTGTGGAGGGGGGGGGGGGGGGGCAGCTAAGCTAGGACTGCGGCCAGACTGGCCTCTGCTAACAACTATGTCATGCGTGAAGACTGTGCAAATGTACTTCAAGGTTTGGCCGGCTGTATGGGCAGTTGCTCCAACCTGTTAGAAGTAACCGTAGGTCTTTCCCACCTATGTTAATGCTGCCATAAATGATCCCAAAATGTTTGCATTGTAACGGGCCGAAGTCAGCGTCTGATGAAACGAGATGGGACCAATAATGCGGCGTGCAGATGCAGCACACCAAACCCCAACCTTTTGATCATGCAATGGTGTATCGTGGAAGTTATGCGAATTCTTCGCTGCCCAGAACCTGTGATTGTATGAGTTGATATAACCACTCTGAGGAAATCAGGCTTCACCAGACATAAAGAATTGACCCATGTCTAAGCCATTCATTGGTATCTCAGCGAACAGCCACTCGCAAAACTGGAGGCACTGAGGAGCATATGCTGATTTCAATGCATGAACGACATTTACGGGTTAGAGATTCATTTGCAGGCCCAGGTGGACTACTCGTCCACATGATTGAGTTGATATGCCGGTGTCTTGAGACAGGCGTCGGGTTGATTTGGTAGGACTCTGAATCATTTTCTGGCGAACCGCAGTCACATTTTCTGACGTATGGGCACGGTTTGGAATTTTTTTTGACTTGTTGAAAACAGATCCCGTCTGACACCATTTTCCGACACTCTTTGTTAGCACTTTGACACCATTAAACTTCTCAGAAGACAACTGAACACACCATTTTCACAACTTTGTGGTCATGTAACTTTCCACAACGAAAACCCGCTGCTCCTCTGTGAGTACCCCCCTTGCATCACAAACAACTCGCACCACGGTTTCGACCGGTGTGGATCAAGTGGCTGGGGTACACGGAGTGTGGTTATACGCATACATTCAAGTGCAATTGTATCCACTCATCCGGGCCACTTTTATTTGCGCCACACTCTATGACCATCCCGTTTGCTGTTTACATTAACAGTTTTTTTCAATGTGTTTAAATACCTTCTCTTATCGGGTGAATGCAAATTTTTAGATTTGCGTCAGTATTTTTAATATGAGATTTTTCCATTGCAATGGTGAATTGACTGCTAGATGTCACAAGGGACGAACCCGCCAGTACAAAAGAAGGCACGAAATATTGTGTTGTCAGCAGAGAAACAGCAACAGTAGACTGGGACGGTCGCTAAACCAAGAACAGGTAGACCTCATGTACCGACGGACAAGGAGCGTTGAGTGTTGAAAAAAAAAAATCACATGAAACCAGCGGAAGGAGTCACTGGTGAATTCCGAAACGCGACCAGCACTCCTGCCAGAAAAATGACCCTACGTAGGGCTCTAAAATGACTTGAGGTACAAACGTCGAGCACCCCCTCTTTAGCCACACATCTCTGTGGCTAAGCAAAGCAACGCTTGTCGTGTTATAAAGAGCTACACCAATGGGCAGTGTATGACAATAAAAGAGCGATTTACAGTGACGGACCGCGCTATAACTGATGGCACGGTTATGCATCAGCATATCCTGAAAACAACCTAATTGATAGTAAAAGCAAATCTTCCGATCCAGACTGTCTAAGAGATTTAAGTTCCTTCACTATTCCGAGGGTATCTGCTTCTAAGTTACTCATGGTAGTAGCTGTTTTTGATTCGAATTCTGGAATATTTACTTCGTCTTCATTGCTGAAGGAATTTCGGAAGGCTGTGTTTAGTAATTCCGCTTTAACAGCGCTGTGATCGATAGTATTTCCATTGCTACGCGCAGAGAAGGCATTGACTGCGTCTTTCTGCTAGCATACTTTACCAGTAAGTCTCTGTGGATTTTCTGCCAGGTGTAGAGACAATGTTTCGTTGTGGAAACTATTATAAGCAACTCGCATTGAAATCCGCGCTAAATTTCGAGTTTCTAGTGATATTCCAGCTGAGATGTTTCCGAATAGTGTAACTGAGGTGGGACGTAGAAGGAAGGAAGGGAGGCAGGCGGGGTTTAACGTCCCGTCGACATAGAGGTCATTAGAGACCAAGCACAAAGTTGGATGGTGACGAGGATGGGGAAAGAAATCGTTCGAGCCCTTTCAAAGTAACCATCACGGCATTTGCTGGAGTGATTTAGGGAAATCACGGGAAACCGAAATCTGGATGGCCGGACGCGCGTTTCGAACCGTCATCCTCCCGAATGTAAGTCCTGTGTTGTAACCACTGCAACATAGCTATCTCGCTCGGTGCGGTACACAGGTACCAGCCCGGTATTCAGTTAGTCAGATGTGAGAAACTTCCTCAAAGCAACGTCCACGCTGATTGACATACCAGCCTTTGTCGTCAGTCCGTTGGGTGGATTCGATCCGAGGTTATCGCATCTCCCCGAATCACGGATGCGGCGTGTTAACGCACGTGGCTGTCCGGGCGGGTCATCGAGATACAGTGAAATAAAGGTTTAGTGCAGTAGAACTAATTTAGTACCTACGTGAGAATGTATTTAAGAGACAAGTGCTGGACGAGGTCGGGAGTGATACATGGTTTGTGGGGCACTCAACTGCGTGGTCATCTACGCCCGTACAAAGCCCCAATTTTTTACACAGTCCAATTTTTTTTCACAATCCAATCTAGCCACTGTCACGAGTTCGTTGAATGTAAACATGTGTCGAGTGACGTTGACCTACAGATAACGTTTTTTATATTTCAGTCCGAGTCATGTTCCTCCAAATTACACAAAACTATAGTACCAGTATATATACCAGTGTGCAACACGTAAGGACGAAAGCATTGTGTATCACTGCGAAGTAACATACAGTAGCTCGTTGTAATCTGGGCAATACACAGAACTTTTGCAGTATACCACACACAGCAACTGGACTAAACACACAATGAGACGAACTCCAATGGCACTTTTATTCAAAGAAAAAAATTTACACTGAAGCCACCACTATTTATGATGGTCCCCTGGACATTACAAAAGGCAGGAAACGGTTCTTAACAGAATGTGTGTTCACCACGGGCGGCAAAGTACGCTGTTCAACGTGCTCCCATGATGGCCACAAGAATGGTAAGGAGTACGTGTGGTAGGGCGAACCATTCCTCCACTAACGCTGTTGACAACTGGTAGATGGTCACTGGAACGTGTGGACATACTCCAATACGTATCCCCATCGCGTCCCATACGTGCTCTAATGGATTGAAGCTAGAATATCCTCTCCTTGCAATAGCTCCTCCTCATCCTGCACTGTTCTGTGTTGTCGCGCACTGTCATCCATAAATATGAAGCCAGGGTTGAACGCACCCTTTAAAAGACACACATGCGAGCGTCACAATAATGCTGACTAATGAGTGTACCGTTTTAAAAAATCGGGAGATCAGTACACCCGTGTAACATTACGACTCCGCATGTCATATGCCTGAACCACCGAAACGATCGTCGGCTGGAGTGGCCGAGCGGTTCTAGACGCTTCAGTCCGGAACCGCGCGACCACTACGGTCGCAGGTTCGAATCCTGCCTCGGGCATGGATGTGTGTGATGTCCTTAGGTTAGTTAGGTTTAAGTAGTTCCAAGTTCTAGGGAACTAATGACCTCACATGTTAAGTCCCATAGTGCTCAGAGCCATTTGAACCATTTTTGAACCGAAACGATCAAGTCTAATAATGTTTCTGGGTGCCTTACGTGTTCCACCTCTCGCCAAATGAAGGCACTGAACCTGCTGTCTTCCGAGAACAACACGCAACCCCACTCCTCATTGGTCCATTCCCGACACTGCTGGTAGCATCGCACATGGTGTCGCCGATATACGTGTGAACGGAACATAATGTACTGGTCGTCGGGCAAAAATACCACCCCCATCCAGTCGGCGTGCTACTGTGGAGCGTGAGATTGCGTCCCTTCAGTCCTGTTTAATATGGTTGCGTGACCGATCCTTTTCCTTCGGGTAGCAGTCCTTATGGTTCGGAACGCTCCCCATGCACTTGAATCAATGGTATGACCAGTTTGAACGTCCTCGGTTACACTCCTCACACTGCGTCTTTTTTCTAGTTTCTCCATGAATCTTCCCGTTGTGAAGTCCTCCAGACGTTGCCTCCGGGTCGTATTGTAGTGAAGAACACCACAACAGTGCATCGTAACTACTCTCTGGTTGACACACACACAGTCTTTTCCCGTTCCTTCATCTACCTTGTGTTGCGGGGCCAGCCCCGTTTGACGCTATGCTCACGTCACGACATATGACATCCAGCTTTCTGTGCACGACTGAAACCTCTGCAGCATAAAATGGCTCTGAGCACTATGGGACTCAACTGCTGAGGTCATTTGTCCCCTAGAACTCAGAACTAGTTAAACCTAACTAACCTAAGGACATCACAAACATCCATGCCCGAGGCAGGATTCGAACCTGCGACCGTAGCGGTCTTGCGGTTCCAGACTGCAGCGCCTTTAACCGCACGGCCACTTCGGCCGGCTCTGACAGCATACTCTCACAGTTTCATATATTTCCTTGGAATTGTTAAAATGTTACGTTAATTCATCTAGTTCGTCCTTACTTTCCCTAAGAATGACGAAGTATTAAAATAACTGTACCATAAAATGAATATGGAGTAATTGCACTCCTGAAAAATTTTATGAAGTGTGATAAATCGCTGATTTTCTGCATGCCACACTTCCAAATTGGAAATCCATCAGGACACTTCGTCGTATGACTCTGAGCACTATGGGACTTAACTGCTGTGGTCATCAGTCCCCTAGAACTTAGAACTACTTAAACCTAACTAACCTAAGGACATCACACACAACCATGCCCGTGGCAGGATTCGAACCTGTGACCGTAGCGGTCGTGCGGTTCCAGACTGTAGCGCCCAGAACCGCTCGGCCACCCTGGCCGGCACTTCGTCGTAGTAGAAATATATTTTTCAATGGCGTTTTGTCATAATTTATTAAAGCAGAGATTCGGCAATGTGATCAAATTCAGCGCAAAACCAAAAAAATACACTAATGGCCATTGCAATTGCTACACCACGAAGATGACGTGCTACAGACGCGAAATTTAACCGACAGGAAGAAGATGCTGAGATATGCAAATGATTAGCTTTTCAGAGCATTCACACAAGGTTGGCGCCGGTGGCGAAACCTACTACGTGTTGACATGAGGAAAGCTTCCAACCGATTTCTCACACACACCCAACAGCAGTTGACCGGCGTTGCCTGGTGAAACGTTGTTGTGACGCCTCGTGTAGGGAGGAGAGATGCGTGCCATCACGTTTCCGACTTTCATAAAGGTCGGATTGTAGCTTATCGCGATTGCGGTTTATCGTATCGCGACATTGCTGCTCGCGTTGGTCGAGATCCAATGACTATTAGCAGAATATGAAATCGATGGGTTCAGGAGGGTAATACGGAACGCCGTGCTGGATCCCAACGGCCTCGTATCACTAGCGGTCGAGATGACAGGCATCTTACCCGCGTGGCTGTAACGGATCGTGCAGCCACGTCTCGATCCCTGAGTCAACAGATGGGGACGTTTGCAAGACAACAACCATCTTCACGAACAGTTCGACGACGTTTGCAGCAGCATGGACTATCAGCTCGGAGACCATGGCTGCGGTTACCCTTGACGCTTCATCACAGACAGGGGCGCCTGCGATGGTGTACTCAAAGACGGACTTGTGTGCACGAATGGCAAAACGTCATTTTTTCGGATGAATCCAGGTTTTGTTTACAGCATCATGTTGGTCGCATCCGTGTTTGGCGACATCGAGGTGAACGCACATTGGAAGCGTGTATTCGTCATCGCCATACTGGCGTATCACCCAGTGTGTTGGTATGGGGTACCATTGGTTACACGTCTCCTCTTGTTCGCATTGACGGCACTTTGAACAGTGGACGTCACATTTCAAATGTGTTACGACCCGTGGCTCTATCCTTCATTCGATCCCTGCGAAACCCTACATTTCAGAAGGATAATGCACGACCGCATGTAGCAGGTCCTGTACGGGCCTTTCTGGATACAGAAAATGTTCGACTACTGCCCTGGCCAGCACATTCTCCAGATCTCTCACCAATTGAAAACGTCTGGTCAATGATGGCCGAGCAACTGGCTCGTCACAATACGCCACTCACTACTCTTGATGAACTGTGGTATCGTGTTGAAGCTGCATGGGCAGCTCTACCTGTACATGCCATCCAAGCTCTATTTGACTCAATGCCCAGGCGTATCAAGGCCGTTATTACAGCCAGAGGTGGTTGTTCTGGGTACTGATTTCTCAGGATATATGCACCCAAATTGCGTGAAAATGTAATCACATGTCATTTCTAGTATAACGTATTTGTCCAATGAATACCCGTTTATCATCTGCATTTCTTCTTGGAGTAGCAATTTTAATGGCCAGTAGTGTAGCTGTGACTATTCTTTTTGGCGCGGCTGTGTTTTATTACAGCAAAAGGAACACCGACAACTAAAATGTGACATCGCAGACAAGGTAAATGCCCTTGACATTCATCGCTTCAAAGCCTTAAGTCAATTTCCTTCCAGGTATCGAATGCGAAATGTCAGGATGACTACTAAGCGCGTGTACAAAAAACCCTAGCTACGTTTTTACGGCATCTGAATATACTAGCGATGTTGCGACGTACACAATATGCTGGGCGGTGACGGGAAAATCTTAACCCGCATCATAGTCACATGACTTTGGGAACAATGTACGTTCACTAAAAAACGTTTCTAGTATTTCTACTCTGTGGTTGTAACAGTGGATAGACTGGCCACGGTATAGATTACTCGCCACATCACAGCTGAATGACAACCATCACGCTGTCATGTCCACTACCCACATTCACATCCGTAAGTATTTTATCCGCATTATAATCCACGGATAACAAAATTTTGTGAGCCTCTTTGAACCATTCGGCCCTTCTACCCTCTGACAGTAGGCTTGCACTAGGCCTCAATTTTCATGTGCAGAAGTGGAACCTCTTAATTTAAAATCCATAGAGTAAGGGTTTCATGTCAGCTGTATATAGGCTAATATCAACATCGGTAGAGAAAGGGACAACGGGAGTAGGATACGTTATGAAAAGGAAAGTATGGCGGAGATCGAATTACTGTGAACAGTTCAGGGATGTAATTGTTATCATAATCGACGGCAATCCAACGTCAAGATCCATAATTCAGCTATAGACCCATACGTCAACGTCACAAGAAACAGATGAAGAGAAAGTGTAAAAGTATGTTGAACGGGTAACTCAGTATTTAGTAGAACATGATAATCTAATAATCGTGGGGGATAGGAACGCTGTGATAGGGAATGGAACAGAGCATACTGGGTTGAAAGTAATAATGAAGAACTACTAATTGATTTCTGAAATAAATTTCATCTCTAAATAGCGAATACAGTGTTGAAAACTCATAAGAAAAAGAAGTATACTTGGAAGAGGTGAAAGCACAGGAAGACTGAAGACAGATTCCATCATGGTGAAACAGATTCTGAAATCAGATATTGGGTTGCATGGTTAACCCAGGAGCTCATATCCCAATTTACTAGTGATGAAAAGTATACTGAAGTTTAAGAGAATCAACCGGGTGAATCTACGTACAAAGAAGTGGAGTACTGAAGTGCTGAGGTATGATGAGGTGCGTTTAATGGTCTCTGAGGCTGTAAATACCGCGAGTGCAGTGGAAATTTCACTGTTAAGTGCAGAGGAGTGAGCGGACAGGTAGAAAGAGTACACTGAAGGTTTCTACGAGGGGGATGACTTATGTGGTGATGTGTCTCACGAAGAAATCTGAGTCAGTATGGAAGGCATAGCGGATCCAGAATTAGTGCCCGAGTTTAATAAAGCTTTGGAAGACTGTGCCGACGTCTAACTACAGAGTACAGAAGTCATACCCCAGACGTGTGCCTGTGATTATTTTGCATCACATGACACAGATTAGTCTAGGGCCAGACATACCGTCACCGGCCGCTTAAGCAAGGAGGCGCCCGCTTGGGTTTATGACTGGCTACGAGGTTTGTTCAAAAAACTCCGGAAAATTCGTAATTTCGGGCCAATGCTACGTTGGAGCGAAATGCAGTTGGCACTGCACACGATTGTGTTTAATGTGTAACTGCCGGAAGATTCATCGTTGTATGCCCGTTAGTTATTGTTCGGCGCTGAATTGAGTAGAACGTCGCGTTCCACAGTTTGCTAATTTCGAGATGGCAGAGTTAGAGGAACAATGCGACTGCATTAAATTTTGCGTGAAACTCAAGTCAGCCTTTACAGAGACACAACAAATGTTGCAGGAAACCTACCGTGATACGAGCTTAAGCCGTACTCGGTATTATGAATGGTTCACACGGTTTGAAACTGGCCGGTAGTTAAAGATGACTCTCGTTCAGGATGCCCTTCGACGTCCATCGGCGACGCCCATGTCAGGAACGTCAACGAAATTGTGTGTGCCAGTTGAAGACTGACTGTCCGAGAGATTGCAGAAGAATGTAACATTTCAGTTGCATCATGTCATGAACTTGCACTGGCTTTAAAGTAATAATGAGAGAGAAAAATTGCAAATTGATTTCTGAAATAAATTTCATCTCTAAATAGCGAATACAGGGTTGAAAAATCATAAAAGAGGTATACTTCGAAGTATACCTGGCACTGCATCTTGG
This sequence comes from Schistocerca americana, assembly GCF_021461395.2. Lineage (NCBI taxonomy): Eukaryota > Metazoa > Arthropoda > Insecta > Orthoptera > Acrididae > Schistocerca > Schistocerca americana. The sequence continues at coordinate 296,123,416 of NC_060121.1, read as the reverse complement.
GATGCATCGTGTTGCCGCCAAGTTCGTCTGACGGTTCATGAGTCAAGGCCAGAAAGACCTTCGCCTATCAATCCGTGAAGAGCTTTTGGATCGCGCAAATGAGAACGAGATGTTCCGTAAGAGAAGCGTAACTGGTGAAGAGACTTCGGTCTGCCGTTATGATGTTGAGATGTCTGCACAGTGGGTCGGGAAAGGTTCTCCAAGGCCGAAAAAAGCTCGGCAGGTCAGATCAAATGCCAAAGCCATTCTGATAATTTTCTTTGACTTTGAAGGATTAGTTCACGAATTCGTGCCACGGGGAAAACTGTTAATCGATGTGTTCCAATGACTGCGAGAAAACGTGAGGAGTTAACAGCCTGAAATGTGGCGAGACAACTCATCGCTGTTGCATTATGAACACGTACCCCACATTCATCTCTGTTGGTGGGCGACTACTGCACAAAAAAAACGAGATCACTGGGCTGTCTTATCTTCCGTACTTTCCAGACCTGGGCCCTGCGGACGTTTGTTATTTTCACTGTTGAAAACCTAGTTGAAGGGACGAAGATTTTCAACCGTAGACGAAATTCGCAGACGATGCTTCGCGCGATCCAGCAAGATGCGTACCAAGACGGCTTCCGGAAACAGAAACGGCGTTAGGAGCCGTGTATCAAATGTGGAGGACAGTATTTCGGAGACCAAGCACAATAACTAAAAGGTAAGCGAAGAAAAATTTTGTGCACAAAGTTCCGGAGTTGTTTTTAATAGACTTCGTTCATTGGGGTTCCCAGTCGTACAGTAGGCTTTTGGGGGTATTCTCACGTGGAATTTGGGGAGGGGGAAACAGTGTTCTTATGGAATGAAATGGGACTCCTTACCCACCCTAGCAATGTTAATGGATGTTTCTACCTCTGCACCGGCAAACGAGAAAAAGGGTTGCTATTGGGTGAAGAAATACCAATACGAAGAATTAAATTATTAATTTACAGACTATGTCCGTCAACACGCAGTTGAAAGAAAGAGCACAACGACCAGCTGTGAATGTGACGAAATATGCACAGCAACTGAAGTGTATGGGACATTCCCCTAGTTGAAAATACAGAAGAAATGCTAGGGCTTCTTTAACTAGTAAAACTGTTTACAGCATAATTAGTTATTTAGTAGTCTAAATCTTCTAGCCGATCCGGTCTCAGTAGAAGAAAGTAGCACCTATAGTCAACAGACACCACAGCAGGTACGAGTAAGGTCAACAGACGAGAATATCGCACGAGAACGAAGCTCGATGGTTCTACGATCACTTTGCCCTGTAGTGGATCAGGAACGGAGCTGGACAGAGTCTACCTAAGAAGAATCAGTGAAAGATTAGTGATGTGTTCTCATCCGTAGAAGTGGCCTAGAAGCAGTGATCGATCTCATACGGAAAGTACCGCTAAACTAAATACATCCACGTGCATGTCCGTCTCAGAGTATAGGGACGAGAAACAGAGTGTAGCTACACAAAACAATATACCGCTTAAATGTGCTCCGGGGGTCAGTGACCCTTTCATTTTCGTAAGTAATTGTGTAAAACGTACATTCTAAGACAATAAACGACGCACCATGTAAAGGTAATTTGATATGTAACACTCCATTGTAGTACCGTGAAAGATGACTAGAATGATTGAATGAATGAATGAATAGACTGCAAGCGATATAGGTCGACATGGGTACGTGACATAATGAGAGAAAGGAGTTATCGTATCTCGACGTGTCCATGGTCACATCGTGAACCAAGTCTCCCGATTTGTCGGCATATCAGTGCAGACTGCTCAACGTGTCTACAAGGATTGGTGTAACACTAGCATCCATGTAAAGCGCCCTACGAATATTGGTTGTAGAAAGATCCTAAGCAACAGGGACCACAGACGAGTGTCCCACCTTTTCAAAGACAATAGGTTTCAAATGCGACAGGAATTGATACTGTCAGTGAATGTAGGTCCATCTCTGAGTGAATATTATAAGTGCTTTGTACTTCACGTGCTATTTCCGTTGTTTGTGTGTACTCATACCGACGACAGCCGCATGTTTACATCTTTCCGGTTGATCAGTGTCTGTACCAAAAAGAAATCTTCCATTCTAGAGTGAAGTATGTACGATTTTGAAACTTCCACGCACGTTAAGCCTATGTATTAGAATTCGACTAACTAGTAAATTTGCCTTTCAATTGCGCACATAGTTTCATTCAGCGAGGAAGTTTCAGTGGGTGTGCAATTTGTCATGAGGACTTTGTTTTCAACAGTACTATGGGAGTTTGTGAAACGGCAAGCGATGGTATATTACTTTCCTTACTTGTTTAATGTGAATACGAGATTTCATCGCTTGAACAGGGCGGTGCCGATTTCTTTGGCCATCCTAGTTTTGTTGAAGCTTGTGGTTCGTCTCTGTAACGACCTCCTCCATCCCTCTCCAAAAGCACAAAGTATGTCACAGCTCACATAGTTTCCGGCAGTATCCGCTGGCTCTGTTCGATCACAAGATACAGAAGGTTGTCGAAAGCGAAGTGTAAGTTGATGGCGTATTCCTCGTCCTCCAGAGAGCTTTCGATATACACACATAAAAAAACGTTTTGCAACACCCCGGTTCCCAGAACTCCTGAAATTGACGTTGACTGTAGATATTGAATCACAGACAGTCCCTTTGACTGTTCAGAGATGTCACTAAACCCGCCAAAAGATGTAAACAACCAAGCATGAGCAGAGCCTGTTAGACGGAGGGGCTCCGACAGCATATCAGTTCTAGTCATTACACCAGGGAGGAGTTACACGGCTCACGTTGTCTGTAGTTCAACCATGCCTAGACGGTCAGTACCACGGTTCGATTGCGTCCGCATTGTTACTTTGTCCCAGGAAGGGCTTTTAACAAGGAAGTGCCGAGGCGTCTCGGAGTGAACCAAAGCGATGTTGTTCGGACGTGGAGGAGATACAGAGAGACAGGAACTGTCGATGACATGCCTCGCTCAGGCCGCCAAAGGCTGCTACTGCAGTGGATGACCGTTACCTACGGATTATAGCTCGGAGGAGCCCTGACAGCGGCGCCACCATGTTGAATAATGTTTTTTGTGCAGCCACAGAATGTCGTGTTACGACTCAAACTGTGCGCAATAGGCTGCAAGATGTGTAACGTCTATGGCGAAGTCCATCTTTGCAACCATGACACCATGCAGCACGGTACAGATGGGCCAAACAGCATGCCGAATGGACCGCTCAGGATTGGTATCACGTTCTCTTCACCGATGAGTGTAGCATATACTTTCAACCAGACAATCGTTGGAGACATGTTTGGAAGCAATCTTGTCAGGCTGAAAGCCTTACACACACTGCCCAGCGACTGCAGCAAAGTGGAGGTTCCCTGCTGTTTTGGGGTGGCATTATGTGGGGCGAAGCACGCCGCTGGTGGTCATGGAAGGCGCCGTAATGGCTGTACGATAAGTGAATGCCATCCTCCAACCGACTGTGCAGCTATATCGGCAGCATACTGGTAAGGCATTCGTCTTCATAGACGACAACTCGCGCCTCCATCGTGCACATCTTGCGAATGACTTCCTTCAGGATAATGACATCGCTCGACTAGAGTGGCCAGCATGATCTCCAGACATGAACCCTATCGAACGTACCTGGCATAGATTGAAAAGGGCTGTTTATGGACGACGTGACCAACCAACTACTCTGAGGGATCTACGTCTAATCGTCGTTGACGAGTGGGACAGTCCGGACCAACAGTGCCTTGATGAACTTGTGGATGTATGCCACGACGTATACAGGCATGCATCAGTCCAGGAGGACGTGGCTACTGGGTATTAGAGGTACCGGTGTGTGCAGCAATCTGGACCATCACCGCTGAAGGTCTCGCTGTATGGTGGTACTATATGCAATGTGTGGTTTTCATGAGCAATAAAAATTTTCTGTGCGGGTTCCGGAACTCTCTGAACCGAGGTGATGCAAAACTTTTTTTGATGTGTGTACTTCTGCCCGGTCACCTAGTAAACAAAGTAGGTATTGAATTGGATACGCGATGATACTGGAAACCTAGTAGGAAATGAATGAAGCTGCCCGCCTTCTTGGTGTATCAACGCAGACACTCCAGAGAATCTACAAGGAATAGTGCACTACACGCAGCCATGTAACACTGCGTCACAAGAGCGGTCGTGGAAAGATCGTAACCGAAGGGTACTGGAGGCAAGTGTGACGCCACTTGGTTTCAAACCTCACAGGAATTGCTGCTGCCACTGAGTACAGGTCCATTTCAGCCAGGTCCGAGAGTACATTGTAAAAGGAACTGCATGTAATCGACACTTTAGAGTCGGGTGCCTTACAGATGACCACTGCTTAAAGAGGCACATAAAACTTCACATACTCAACAGCCAAACAGCACAGAAAATGGACAGACGCTGTCTGAAGATGTGTAGTGTGGTTCGGCGAGTTACGATTGTGTATCGCTTGAAGTGATATAAAACGCAGAGTGCACACACGGTCAAACGAACCACTTAAGTCACAGTATGTGGATGCTGTTGTTCAGGCAGTCAGTATCCCACAATATGCTAGCTCTGCATAATCTAAAGATCAATGTTTGGCTTCACCTGGACGTGGCATACCTGAACAAACTTGTGGAGTCTCTTCATCGCCGAATTGAGGCCATTATCAAGTCTAGAGGCGTTGCTACAAGGCTACAAGTTATCAGCAATATGTCCCCTGGACATGAGTAATTTTTTATCCGGTGTTTTTACTACGATCTGACAATGTGCACGCTTAAAAACGCAGTAGATCCTCGTCTTAATGAGACCAATGCAGAATTTCATCAGTTCTAAACTGAGGCTCATTGGGTTAACCAAACCTGGACATCCGTGCTTTTGTGACCGCTCAGATGATTGACCTCAGTCTTGCATATCGAAGGTGCACACCTTGGATCATGGTTCGACCACTCTACTTGGGGTATGATTGACGACTGAGCAGTCAATGACCAGGATGGCCGCCCATCGCTTTCAGTGTCTCGTTAGGTCCTTGTCATAACCCATCGCCGCCATCATGACGTACGAAGGAACGCGCTATACATAACTGAAAAGACCTCTAAATCACGTAAGGCTAACGGGTAATTAGGATTGTGAAAAGGGCCAAGGGAGTTGAGGGTCGGATTCATTTCACATTTGTAATTTATTATCATTTAGTTCACTTTTTAAATAATTAAATTTATTTCGTGGCTGAAGGGCTCCAAACAGATGCTTTAGAATAAGTTCAATTTTGAAAAGACATGGCACACAGCTAAATTTACGAATAAGGTAAATCGTATACATATATGACATCAGCATGCGGAGCGGCTGAAGGCCGCCGGATTATATCTTCAAAATTCTAAATATAGTATGATGATTACTATAGGCAGAAGGCCACGATGTTTTAAGATTGTAACAGGGCTGATGACCCACAAGGTGCACAGAAAGAGATAAACAAACGCAATAATATGGTTGAAAGCCGCAAAGTTAAATTCTGCAAATTAAGGAAATATATATTGCAACAATCGGTAAAAATACATGAAGTTTAAAAATTTCCTTTTTCCAACACCAACGGCGGAAGGCCCACAATAACTTGTAAAAGCTTTCAGAGGAAATTGCAATAACCTTTCAAGAGCAGAAGGCGATAATGTTTGGACTGGAAGGAAACTTTGGGAGCATGTTTCCAGGACTGAATGCCCACAACTAACCTTGCCAAATTGAAAATATAGACTACAGTTAAATCACAACAACATTAACACCACCAAAAGGATAATTAAGAGAACGGCACTCAGGAGTCCCCAGTAGATCGGTCTGCCCTCGTTCACTTAGGCGAGACAGGTAGTGAGTCCAATTCGTGCGACCCCAACCAAGGAACAGCCACGGACCGACCGACCAACCGCTTGCTTGCCACGACGGAGTACACGAGAATTCGAGGCCCCCAAAAATTTACGAGTATTACTATCACCAAACAAACGCGTATGTGAACTGAACGGCCAAAACTACACACCATGTTGTGCAGCAACAACAAGTGAGGAAAAGACACTGTCTAAAAACTACGTTAGCGACCAGGCCAGGTAACCAGAACACTAACGGCCACAAGGCAGAAAATTCCGCTGGTGTACTAGACTATGGATAAATTAATTTGATCAATTCCACCTGACAGCGGCTATCTCGAACACTTCACTCGTTGTTTCTCACAGGAAAACCTCTACAACAGCAACGCCGGAACCAACAACGTAATGCTCAAAACCACTCAGCCTTCACATCCTGGGTCCGCGAGCGACGATGATCGTACCGATCGGACAGCTCCAGAGAACTCCGACAATGCGCAAAGACCGCCAGCGGTCCAGACGACTATGCCGCACGGAGATGTCCTCAGACAACCGACCGACCAACAATTCACCAAAAGTGAGGCCCGGCTTAATTGATGCGTAGCGGCAACGGTCGGGCGGGCGATGTCCACTCAGGGCTCACTGCTGCTGCAAGCCGGCGACTGGCTGGCCCGGGCTGCGCTCCAGAAGCGTTTCAACTGACTGTCAAGGCCCAACTCACGACCCGAACTCCACCGTAAACCCTCCTCCTCGCACGTTCCGACCCAATCCACGACAGGTGACAACCAGGAAGTAATAGCTGCCGAGCAAAGATCCTATCAGAGGGGATATATCGATACACGCTACTAGCGTCGATGACGGTCAGGGAAAACGGCAACTCAGTAGCGCCAGTAATTTAAATCAACGTGGTGAGATGGAAATACGTTAAAACAGGGTGTAATATACCAAATGGTGGGACGGCGAGCTATGCATGGCTCAATTACTAAGATGTCTTCATATAATCGTGAGTTTACTTGCCTTGCTTTCAGGTAGCTTGAATATTCATCTTAAACTAACATAAAAAGTGCCGATACTTCTTTTAGCATATCGTTTAAATGTTGAAAACACAGAAAACTAATAGAACTCAAATAAAGCATTACATTCCAGCTGACAAGTGACACAATATCGGAATGTTCGTGGGCAGATGTGAAGCGACTATTTTATTATTGATTTTAGTAAGGTTTTTGATGAAGTTGATTTCGAAATAGTACTTACGAAAATATCTGGATTTCTTAAACATTGCAATATTTTGATGGGATAGCTCCCAAGAAAACAGACGTCGTCTAATTGTTCGTGGAAAACATGTGCACTCTGGAGCCTCACAGGGTTCAGCTTTGGTCCTCTGTGGTTTCGTTCGACATTTTCGCCGATGCTCTTTCGTTATATCCAGTTACTCGACCAAAAACAGTAAAGGTTCTGGGCTTAATCTTAGACGAGCTATTAAACTCGAAAAAACAAACTATCACAGCATGCGGGAAATCTCTTACTTGATTACACGCAATCCAAATATTTACACAGATACTTACACCCAAAACAAAACCTGTACTACTCCTGGGTTTTGTCCCGACGACAGGTTTTCGACACAACGCGTGCTTTGGCCGTGGACCTCTTATTGTGCTTAAACGAAACACCAAATGCTGAAGGATAGGAATACATTTTACATTAATGTGTACTGCGTGCAGTAGAAGAACTGTGCAGAGACGATGACTGCATCAGCATGACTACGCGCCATGTAATGATGATGATTATTATTATTATTTTGGACTTGGGGTCGCTCAACAGCATGGTTATCCTTGGGGGAGGAGGGGGGGGGGAAGTGAGACAAGTTTGTCCCCACTACGGAGTTGTTTATAATGCTTTAAAGTCCGCCTCTCCTCCCCAGCACTTCAGGGATGAGGCCCGGCTGTTTGCAAAAGTTTAAAACCCGTTGGACAATGGCGTCAGTGTTGGCAAGAATGGTGGGCAGATCTCCAGCCAAACCAAGGGCTGCTCTAATTGAGTATATAAGACACAAGTAGCCAAGATATGCTGATCCGAAAGTGACACACCACAAACTTCGCAGAGTGGTGGATTCTCCTGCCGGAGAAGGATACAGCGTGTTAAATGGCTATGTCCTAAGAATAGTCTCGTGTAACATCTCCGTTCATCGGTGTGGCTGGTATGAAAGCCGCCTTTCCTGTGTGGCTGATTTGAACGACCGCTGTCTGTTGTCTGTCAACTCAAACTATTCACACTCTCACTGACGCGTCATCTACCTGTCAGATAACGAAATGAGACGCGCAAGGGGACGCCACATCGATGCGCAAAAACAACCCGACGTGCTTCTGTAACTGTTTTGCCGGCTATATCGTTTCACCGTTTTTGTATGCGTCCAGATATCCAGCAAAAGACCTCTTCCTTGCCGGCCGGAGTGGCCGTGCGGTTCTGGGCGCTACAGTCTGGAGCCGAGCGACCGCTACGGTCGCGGGTTCGATTCCTGCCTCGGGCATGGATGTGTGTGATGTCCTTAGGTTAGTTAGGTTTAATTAGTTCTAAGTTCTGGGCGACTGATGACCTCAGAAGTTAAGTCGCATAGTGCTCAGAGCCATTTGAACCTCTTCCTTGCGTCCGTGTTGGAGCTGCTGTAAGGTGTCGCGGTTGAGCTGAATTAACTGGTCTACCGGTTACGTTTGGTGGACAGCTTGTAGCGCAGTGACTGAACCTGAACAGACGAGAAACTTTGTGCTGTGACGCCTATGAATCTAGTCCACGACCGTTTAATGCCATACTGCTGAACATCATAATTTGTAAACGGTTCTCGAAGAGGCATTTGGAAAACCCTGCCGGGAAAAACAGCTGAACAAGCGAGGTCATTCCCTTGCTGGGATCCCACCGTATAAAGAACGATAAAACTGTGGCACGTACGTAAAATTAAGAAAACAGAGATGCAAAAATATAATTAAAAATATAATCTGGAGTAGAAGTTTTCTTTAATGCTGCAGGCTTAGGATCACTTTGAGCCTCCACCCTTTGATAAAGCAGTATCTCATAGACACTGGTTTGTGGTCAATAATATTCCTCGACTGTAACAGTTCTGGCCCGCCCATGAGTCCCGACCTGAGCCCATTCGATCTCTTTGCGACGAGGTAGGATGTCGACTTCGCTCAAGATCCCAGCGACCAATATCACTGCCTCCTCCGATTCCGGTTCTTGTGGAAAAATAGACCACCATTCCACCACCGACATTCAGATGCCTCACTGAAAGTGTCCCGAGTGGATTTCAAGCAGTCATACAATTGAAGGGTGCATCTCACGTGTGCACCAATAGGTGTCTGGATACTTTAGATCTGAGAGTGTACAATACATCAGATCTGCTGAGCACCAGGCGTGACGGGTTGGTCAGCACCAAATACGAAATTCTGTTGCTGGAATAAAGGAAAAACTAAATCTTACAACAAAATGGAATAAACAATAAAACGCGATCAAAGATTTTCACTTGCCACACTCAATTAAAATATGCCGTTTCTGCATTTCATACATTTCTGACACTTTCAGCTGCTTTGACGCTAAGTTTATCCTCGCACAGAGCTAATACAAGTTGTTGACTAATTCGCCAGTTCATTTTGTTACTTTTAGCATACAATTTACTGGTATCAATCTGGTCCACTTCCCCCATACAAGTCTAAGAACATTCCACACGAAAGCTAACAAATGTTGTATTTTTCCGTTGTCTTCTGTGTTTCAATTACGGTACGCCGTAAGATATCGCAACTCGTAAAAGCGGCCGTCCTGTAAACGAGGAACGCTTAAAGTAACAAACCTTATCCGATTGTTCTTCGAGTTCCCCCATCTCCACTGCGCGCTTTGTTCCAGTGGCCGTAAAATTTTATCTTGCGTTCTCTCTCTCGTTTCACGGTGAAATAGTTGCGTCAGACACTATTACTTCTCCAGTAACTTTAACGTGCCAAGAGAACTGGGAACATAAATACTAGCAATTTTCTTTGTCGTCTTGAGACTTAGTTCTATTAGATGTTTAATTTGATGACCTAAAGAAACTTAAGTCAAGTGTTCAATGTCATTATTTTGTGTTGCAAAATTATCTCTCAGGCTACTGTCTTTTTTAAAACAGGCTACAGCTAACTTTACGTATGACTCATATCTTTGGCACCCTTTTCACCAGTTTATCCACCGACATTAACGTCAAATCTCGTCTCGCATGCCATACCCTTATTATTTTAGGGTTGCAAAAAAGGTCCCATTCATTTAGTAGACTAACGATATTCTACTGGGCATGTGACGTAGGCTGTCGTCGTCATTACATACGACAAGACCAAGGAACACTACATTGCATCACGACATCTGCGAATTTTCGTCACATAAATAGTAGCATTTAAATTACATTCTTCGGAGGATGAAACGAAAGCAACACGAAAGATCATTGTGTAGCTTCACATGCCAAAATCACGAACAGATTAAGTAAATGAAATATATTAGCAAATATGTGAAGGGTAGAAGGAACAGAGAGGTGAGAGATTTCCGGAGTTGTGTAATTCTTTCCATTTGGTTGCTTTGAAGACTCACATGACAGAGCACAACAGAAAAACCTATACTTTGCAAAGACCAGCAAACGACTACTAGTTGTAATGATTCACAAATTAAATACTGGACTTCAAGGAATACTCATTTGCGAAAATGCACACAAATCATACAGCACATTGTAATGAAAGAGAATACGAAAATATTGTGTATAATAAAGTAAAATACTGAACATTTTTATGTATTTTATTTACCGCTGCTGGTTTCGAGCGATGGCTCATTCTCAAGTGTTATCTTCATACATTCAAGCTATTGTGAGCATATATATATATATAATTTTTACTTTCAGTTATGATATACTTCTGTTTCGTCATATTTGTGGATGACTGTTACAATATTATCAGCTTATGTCTCAGAGATAGGGCTCGTTATGAAATTTATATCTTTGATGAAAATCGATTTATTCGTATGAAAAATTTAGGACTGTCTATTGTCCTCAACTATCTGTCACTGATAAGAATTTTGTCAAAGTTCTCAACGTACCTTTTATCTCCAAGTTCTGTTTCTTTATTTAAAATCTTATTTGAACTTTTTTCAAAATGTATTTAGTTTGTTATTTCCTCTACGATGATCATGTAGCTTCCTTTTCCGGGTCTAACCAAACCGGTAGCCGTAAATAAAACACAAAACAAGCACGTCTGGTGGATTATTATTACAACAGTAGGAATATCATACATGTTCTTAATAATTAACAGACCGGCGCTGAAGTATAGAGACAGAGGATTAATCTAAAATTTCAGCAAAACCGAGTGAGACTAATAAATTCTGAAAGCCAATAAAGAAAACTCATATTTAAGAGAGGGTGGAACGGATTGACGCTTCAGTCCAGTGTCCATCTCTCGCAAGAGGAAAGGAGCAGGTACTAATCCTAAATTTTGCTGAGGTGTAAGAAGTATCGACGAGGACAGAAGTGGATGGAAGACCGTTACCGGACAAAGTGACAGGTTAGTGGGACATATACTATGGACACAAAAAAACAGTGAACTCGATATTTGAAAAGCAGCAGTGAGGAATATTTGTAGAGACAGACAAAGAATTACATATGCGTCACATTTCAGGAACATAGGATCTAAGAGTGGTGTATAGATGGACATATTAGCGTCAGATGGGAAGAGTGGGGAACGAAACAAACCAGTCTCAGAACCCATTTTTGTTAAAAATCTTACGGGAAATTTTTATTGCATCGAGCTTTACTTAAATATATAAGAATAGTTCATTGGCAATGTCAGTAATATCAGCCGTAACCATTGTAACCTAACAGCATTCAGTTTTGTAAATTATTTGACCAGCCCACTAGGGAATCCTAAGTCTAGACCAGTGGTCCCATATCTTTGAGACCATTACCCCTGAATGCAATCATATATTACCTAGTAATCCCTCCTACACTATCATCAACATTAGCGCCTAACTAAACTTTAGACTGAAAATGTGTTTAATTTCTGTAGCTGTTTTGTTAAATCATGAACTAGTGAGTCAATGAAACAAATGGTACTGCTTATTTCTTATAAACTTTTTTATATAATGATGAAGCAATTCTCTTTAGGAAGGAAAGCCAACTATCTGCACCGAGGGCAGGCACTTGTTACAAAGTACGCTTTCTCCGCACTACTCCTTCCCATAGCGGTACTTGCTTCACCCACACCCTGCAAGACTGTCAGCACCTTGTGTATGACAATTGCCATTAATAATAATAGTAGTAGTAATAATAATAACAATAATAATACCGTGTAGGTCATTCAGCGGTGTAGTAAGTGAATAATCAAGCAATTTCTGGTGTGTCGTGGGAACTACTTACAGCTTGGAGAAGGCGTTTTAACGGGATGTTTAAGCAAATTTGATTTATATTTCTCAATTCTACCGTCATAGATCCATGTTGTAAAGTATAAATTACGTATCTAGAGAGTGAAATATGAGAGGAAAAAGATCGTTCTAAATTCGTTCCACAAGCTGTAGCCTCCTCCACATTGTGTCACGTGTTAACACTAGTATTTGAAGGAAAAAAGAAAAGGGAGTGAGTGGCAATTTACTAATCAGTATTGCAGTCTTACGAAATAGTAATACTAATCATACATGAAAAACTATTTACTTTCGTGACTGAAACACAGTTAAGCGCTGTGGTGTCATAGGTCTATACCAACCCCACTGGTGTCTTACAGTTGGCACATTTCCGAGTGACGCCGATAGCGGCAGCGCAGGAACCCAGCGGACCCAATGATGCGCGCCTACTGAGCCACGCATTCAGCGGCTCCGACTACGAGCGCCCTCTGCCGCCACGATATAGCATGGCCGGCGGCAGCTACAAACCCGAGTCTCAGTCGCAGACTTCGACAGTCTTCAGTCTTAGTCAGTCTTCGAAAGTTCGCTCGTGCGTTAGTGGTGGGAGCCTCACAGAGCACAATGCTCTTTGCTTTGCTTCTTGTAGCTTCTGGACTTTTTTCCTGTTTCTTCTTTTGTAAAGTTTCTTTGCAATGAATGGAGGAAGCGATAAATTAAGTAAAATATCTGTTTATTGTATATACATGTTCGCTAATCATTTCTGCTTCTGTCCAACTTCCCTATGACGACAAGCTGCTGCAGCACTCTGTAGCCCACCTCTCCTTACCATTGTGTATGAAGCAGAGCATATCAAAGCCTTTTCCACGTAATAAAACGAAAAACCTGCAGGCATAGTTTTGATGTTGATAAAACATCAAACGACGGCTGCAGATGTTTCGTTTTATTATATAAGTGAATGGCCGAATTCCTTCAGACCATCAATCACAGGGATCGACATACATTTTGTTTTTACCCCCCGAAAATAACGTTTTAGCCCTCACGGGATGATTACCTCCATGATACGAATTGTCGGCCCAGGCTGGTAGAGTATGTGGGGCTATGGTCAAAAACACATTGTAGACAGACCACCAGCAACCTCTAGTAAACTACAACATTTAATGCAGTTCTGTGAGTCAGGAAACTACAGTCTCGCTCTTTTGTTTTTTCAATGACTGCTTTTAGGTACTCTATTACTTTTCGAAGAAACTTAAACCTATTTGTATGAAAATAAGGCAAAATGAGGAAGCAATATTTAATTAATTGACTGTTACTGATTTAGCATTTAGGACGCAGGGGTGGACAGAAATAAGGAAAGGTTCCCATACCTAATACGATGTAGGAAAACCATTGGCGTTCAAGACACCTTCCAGTCTTCTCGAAATGGATAAATACTGGTCCCTTGTGGTTTTCAAGGGAGTCTTGTACCATTCTTCCTGCAAAACAGTGATAAGTTCAGGTAACGATGATGGAGGTAGATAGCGATCAGGCACCGATCTCTACAATGGAGACCACAGAGGCTGAACAGTACTAAGATCTGGTGACTTTGGTGGCCACGACAAATGCTACAAAACCTCCTGTGCTGACAAAACCAGTTGTGTGAACACAGCCCTGTACTCAGCATCACCGTTGGGGAATAAACATCGCACAATGGGATAGACCTGATCACCCGAAATGGTCACACAATCCTTTGCAGTAATACGACCTTACTGAATAACAGTGGGGTCCCTGGAATACCACGATATGGCTGCTCAAATTATTAACGAAGCCCCGTTAGGTTTCACTCTTCTGACGTAAACACGGCCAGAACTTGTAAGCTGTGTGAAACAAGAGTTATCCTACTGAAGGCTTTCGTTGCTCTATAGTCCAGTTTCTATAGCTTCAGCGCAACGTTTCCCGTTACGAACATTTGCATTACTAACGAACGGCTATCTAATTCCAGCTCTCACTGCGATCCCCTGCTTATGGAGCCCCCTTCGTGTTGTTTTGGTGGTGACACGGTTCACGAGTGCGTCACTCAGATCTGCAATGGCTTTTGCACCCATTGTCCCCATACCTTTCGCCTCAATCTTCCCCGATGAGCGTCTGTTGCTATCATCCAAACATGCACTTTCAGGGTCGCTCGGTTTGAGGCGTCATGTCACGGATTGCGCGGCCCCTCGCGCCGGAAGTTCGAGTCGTCCCTCGGACACGGGTGTGTGTGATGTTCTAAGGATCACTTAGTTTAAGTTAGTTTAAGTAGTGTGTAAGTCTAGGGAACGATGACCTCAGCGGTTTGGTCCCTTAGGAATTCACTCTCATTTGAACAAACACGGACTTTCCTTCGCGTTGTGACTTAACGGATGAGTGTTTTTCTCTTTCCCTGTATACGGTATACATCTTCGATACGGCTCCTCCTGAAACACTAAACACCTTGATTACGGAAGCACCCACAATACGAGCACCGACAATTAGTCCACGTCCGAATTCACTTAGTTCAAACATAATGCACTCATAACTACGCAGGACTCAGTTTTGATCACGACTGATATTTGCAACGTACTGAGGATATTGCGCAGGTTCCGTTAGTGTTCAGACACAAAAGCGCAAGCTGCAACCTTGACTAGCATCTGCATTTATATTCAACCATAGATTTGCCGCGGAGTTTCTGTATTTTTGTCCAGTCCCTGTAATAACATATTAAATGAACATACCAATTAATTTAGTCTTGATCAACATCAAAAACAGAAACTCAAGACACTTAAAACGAAATCACGGTCAGCTACATCTTACACCCAAAGATCAGAAACAAATGCCTTTAAAGAAATTACCAAAAATTTGAACTGTACTTATAAACTGAATAGAACACGTCGAAATGTTCTCAATACTGTCTTCGATCGCCTGAATCATGTTTAAAGGAAGATGATACTAAACTCTTTTTGCTATCGAAGCAACCTGTTCAATTTAATGACAAAAAACTCTTCTCTTTGTTTATCAATCACCTGCTGTTTCCTTCCGATTATTACTTGCATTCTTCTGCTTTTACAACCCGTCCACCACTTTTTTTTTTCGATAGCTTTAATCATCTTAACTCTCATATTTCCCCCGTCTTCCTTGGCGGCCAGTGCTTCTACGACCTATAGCCGAAATATAGCCTTTTATTAGTGTAACGATGCTTGATGTACTAAATACTGTTGAGAGTACCGTTATATCATTTTTATGATTATGATTATTATTATCATTATTTCTTTCCTTTCTCAGACGTTATGTCTGGTTAAAAGTAGAAAGTGACGCGGTCCTTGATCAAGCATGAATTCCTTTTAACTGTACGGTATATGTTACATTACATTTAGGAACTTTCGGGTAATTGAACATGTATCAATAATTACAGATTTCTGTAGTTGTATATATACGTCTGGATGTAGCTGTATTGCGTTGATGTACTGGTGGATATTGTGTGGTATGCCTCCTGTAGTTGACAGCATAATTGGTATGATGTCAACTTTATCCTGATGCCACATGTCTTTGACTTCCTCAGCCAGTTGGATGTATTTTTCAATTTTTTCTCCTGTTTTCTTCTGTATATTTGTTGTATTGGGTATGGATATTTCGATTAGTTGTGTTAATTTCCTATTTTTATTGGTGAGTATGAAGTCAGGTTTGTTATGTGGTGTTGTTTTATCTGTTATAATGGTTCTGTTCCAGTATAATTTGTATTCATCATTCTCCAGCACATTTTGTGGTGCATACTTGTATGTGGGAACGTGTTGTTTTATTACTTTATGTTGTATGGCAAGTTGTTGATGTACTATTTTTGCTACATTGTCATGTTTTCTGGGGTATTCTGTATTTGCTAGTATTGTACATGCGCTTGTGATGTGATCTACTGTTTCTATTTGTTGTTTGCAAAGTCTGTATTTATCTGTTGTGGTATTGGGATCTTTAATAATATGCTTGCTGTAATATCTGGTGTTTATTGTTTGATCCTGTACTGCAATCATGAATCCTTCCGTCTCACTGTATATATTGCCTTTTCTTAGCCATGTGTTGGATGCATCTTGATCGATGTGTGGCTGTGTTAGATGATACGGGTGCTTGCCATGTAGTGTTTTCTTTTTCCAATTTCCTTTCTTCGTATCTGTTGATGTTATGTGATCTAAAGGATTGTAGAAGTGGTTATGAAATTGCAATGGTGTAGCCGATGTATTTATATGAGTGATTGCTTTGTGTATTTTGCTAGTTTCTGCACGTTCTATAAAGGATTTTCTTAAATTGTCTACTTGTCCATAATGTAGGGTTTTTATGTCGATAAATCCCCTTTCTCCTTCCTTTCTGTTTAATGTGAATCTTTCTGTTGCTGAATGTATGTGATGTATTCTATATTTGTGGCATTGTGATCGTGTAAGTGTATTGAGTGCTTCTAGGTCTGTGTTACTCCATTTCACTACTCAAAATGAGTAGGTCAATATTGGTATAGCATTAGCTTTTGTCTTGTTCCTTGCTGTCAATTCTGTTTTCAGTACTTTTGTTAGTCTGTCTATTTTTTTCCTTTTAGTTCGTCTGTAATATTTGTATTATCTATTCCTATTTTTTGTCTGTATCCTAGACATTTATAGGCATCTGTTTTTTCCATCGCTTCTACGCAGTCGCTGTGGTTATCCAATATGTAATCATCTTGTTTAGTGTGTTTTCCCTTGACTATGCTATTTTTCTTACATTTGTCTGTTCCAAAAGCCATATTTATATCATTGCTGAATACTTCTGTTATCTTTAGTAATTGGTTGAGTTGTTGATTTGTTGCTGCCAGTAATTTTAGATCATCCATGTATAGCAAATGTGTGATTTTGTGTTGGTATGTTCCAGTAATATTGTATCCATAATTTGTATTGTTTAGCATGTTGGATAGTGGGTTCAGAGCAAGGCAGAACTAGAAAGGACTTGATGAGTCTCCTTGGTATATTCCACGCTTAATCTGTATTGGCTGTGATGTGATATTATTTGAATTTGTTTGGATGGTAAGTGTGGTTTTCCAACTTTTCTTTACTATGTTTAGGAACTGTATCAATTTAGGATCTACTTTGTATATTTCCAATATTTGTAGTAACCATGAGTGGGGTACACTATCAAAAGCTTTTTGGTAATCAATGTATGCATAGTGTAGCGACCTTTGTTTAGTTTTAGCTTGATATGTCACCTCTGCATCTATTATCAGTTGCTCTTTACATCCTCGTGCTCCTTTGCAACAGCCTTTTTGTTCTTCATTTATAATTTTGTTCTGTGTTGTATGTGTCATTAATGTCTGTGTAATGACTGAATTTAATATTTTGTATATTGTTGGTAGGCATGTTATGGGGCGATATTTTGCTGGGTTTGCTGTGTCTACTTGATCTTTAGGTTTCAGATAAGTTATTCCATGTGTAAGTGTATCAGGGAATATGTATGGGTCTGCAAGGTAACTGTTAAATAATTTAGTTAGATGTGAATGTGTTGAGGTGAACTTCTTTAGCCAGAAATTTGCTATTTTATCATTTCCAAGGGCTTTCCAATTGTGTGTAGAATTAATTGCTCAGGTGACTTCATGTTGCAAAATTATCACTTCAGGCATTTGTGGTATCATCTTGTATATGTTTGTTTCCACTTGTATCCACCATGCATATCTGTTATGTTGTACTGGGTTTGACCACATGTTGCTCCAGAAGTGTTCCATGTCTGTTATGTTTGGTGGATTGTCTATTTTAATGTGTGTGTTACCTATTGTCTGGTAAAATCTCTTTTGGTTTGTGTTGAATGTTTGGTTTTGTTTCCTTCTATTTTCACTTTTTTAATATCTTCTAAGTCGTTTGGCCAATGCTTGTAATTTCTGCTTCTTTTCATCTAATTGCTCTATCGCTTCTTGTTGTGAGATTTTACCTAACCTTTTTCGTTTCTGGTCTGATATTTCATTTCTTATAAATTGTGTTAGCTGTCCCATGTCTGTTCTCAGTTTTTCTATTCTGATCTGTAGCCTGTGTTGCCATGCTGGTTTTGTGGGTTTCTTCTGTGTGTTGGTTGGTTCTGATCTCTGCCTAGTGTGTATATTTAGTGTAGTGAGTGCTCCTATACAAACCAGTAGTTGTAACTCTTCCATAGTTGTATTTTCATTTATTTTGTTGTGTATGATTGTATTGATAGTTGTTATTAAAGTGCCGGCCGAAGTGGCTGTGCCGTTAAAGGCGCTTCAGTCTGGAACCGCAAGACCGCTACGGTCGCAGGTTCGAATCCTGCCTCGGGCATGGATGTTTGTGATGTCCTTAGGTTAGTTAGGTTTAACTAGTTCTAAGTTCTAGGGGACTAATGACCTCAGCAGTTGAGTCCCATAGTGCTCCGAGCCATTTGAACCATTTTTTTTGTTATTAAAGTTTCGACTTGTGGGTTATTTGGGGATCTATGCAAGAATGGCCTAATGTCTGTATTTGTGTCTTTGTATTCTATATATGTCAGCTGAAATTTTTCTTCTATATCTAACATGTGTGTCACTTCATGTTCTATTTGTGATTGTTCTGGTGGCTGTCTTAAGATTTCGTTTTCCTCAGATTGTTTAATTGATGCGTGTTGTTCTTTGTTTGTTTGCTCTGGAATGTTTGAGTCCATTACTGTATTTTCTTCTTCTTCTGATTGTACATTATTTTGTTCTAGTATTTGTTGTACTTGTTGTTTGATGTTTTCTAATTGTGACTGGGGTATCCTGTTAGTTTTGATTATTACACGGACCTGATCAGCTAGTCGTTGTTCTGTTAAAAATTTTCTGGGTATCTGGTAATAAATGTTGTGTATACTTGTGATCTGTATCCAGTTGTGTTGGTTCCTAAGTCTGTTGCTTGGTAAAACAGAACATGAGGTGTCGGTTAACTTCATCTCATCCTCTGTCTTTGTTTTCCTTCTAGGGTGGTTGCAGGAAGCATATCCTGCAAAACACCTATATTTGGATTTAAATCATTTTCCGTGTGGCTAGCAGTGTCGTTAGCATTGTGGACGGGCATAGGGTTCAAGCGTCGTCCCCGACCATGACGGCGCTTGTCCGCGGCTTCATTAGTTCAGTCCTGAACCAACTAATCACACTAAAAGGGGGATTAGCCCTATTCGTGGTTTGTTCTTTTCGTCGCCTTTTACGACAGGCAGACCATACCGGAGGCTTATTCTTTCCCCGGGCCTGCTCGCGGTAGACTATTATTATTATTACTATTATTATTAGCAGTATTCGTTTACTACAGTCAGAAGTAACATTGTAATTTGCAGATTTTTTTGTAGAGAAATTATGAACACTGTGTGATTAGAGGTAAAAATAGAATGATTGCTTTAATTTCGATAGGTATTATTCGTTCGTCTCGTTTTACAAAAAGGAAATTATGGTCATTGTAATCGCTATATTCAATATAAAAATAAAATCCTTGTTTGTATTCTTTCTCCCTCTAATAAAACAAGTCCATTTTTTTACAGCTGTACAATTATATTGTCTTTAAATTCATTGAGAATTCACAATAAGTAAACAGTTTGTGTGTGTTTAGTCTCCGTGTGGCATCGGGCGCTTGAAGCACGATGACAGACAGGTTGGACTTCGCCAGTAGAGAAGCAACAGTAGGGGCACAAAGGAGGCTGTCCATCATGCACTATTGTGCCGCGTCACGAAGAATCAATATTGCTCTCAGTTAATGGAAACGGAGCTTTAATGTACGAAGGGGCTGTCCTCCATCGTTATGTTTTGACGTTCCGTCGACAGCTGGAATACACGCGCCGTGTTCCGCGTTAGCACTCTGCCGAATGGACAATTCTCGGCTAAACCGAACTGTGTTTTACAACGCCGTCTATCAGTTGACGTACAATCCGCCTTCCGTTTGTTTCACTACTATGACAGGTTGCGACAGGGCAATCTAAAATACAAGAGACTTTTGTCTGTGCGAGAGTGGAAAACTTGACTAAGACCACCGCCCCCGGCACCCGGCGTGTGATATTATTTGTCCTTCAGTCACAGAACGGTTTCGTCGCGAATCTGGTTCACTTCCTTGTTTCACAATGCAGATGCCCGTGCAGTGTGCTATACTTGGAAGTTTTTTGCATGTCATCAGTTTTGTGACTGGTTCTATGCGGCCATCCGCGAATTTTTTCCTCTCACCAACCGCGTACACCCAGCGTCCTCGATTATTTGTTGGATATATTCTAGTCTCTGTCTTGCTGTACAGTTTTTTCCTTCTATGGTTCCCTCTAATACTATAAAAGCTACTCCCTGATATCTTAACACATGTCCTGTCACGCATCGCTTCTTCTAGTCAATATTTCTTTTCCACGCTGATTCTGACCCACTTTCGTCATCTTATCGGTCCACTTATTCTCAAAATGCCTCTTTAATTAAATGTCTCAAACGCTTCGATTCTCCCCACTTATGGTTTTTCTGTAGTCCGTGATCCACTTTCATACAATACTGTCCTACAGTCGTACGTACTCAGAATTTTCTTCCTCATATTAAGGACTATATACGATGGTAGTACATTTTCTTTAACGATGACTGCCCTCTTTCTTTGTGTTAGTCTTTTTCTTACATCGTCCTTGCTTCGTCCGCCTTGCGTTGTTTTGCTTGCAACGTATCAGAATCCCTTTACTTTATCTGCTAAGCGGCCTCCAATACCGGTGTTAATCTTACGGTAGGTACCTCGCTAACACAGTATAGGCACAATATTGTTGTGTCTTAGAAATGATACGCAAGAAACAGACGCTCTTGGTAATCTACTATATCCCTAAATAGTAAAGTGCAGGTATTGAGAACGTAATTACACGGATGTAGATCACGTTTGGGTATGCAGTACGAATGGGACCACACGAATCTAAAATGTGGTAATCGATTACGAAATTTGTAAATTCCACAAAATTATGTTCAGCAGTCATATAGCAACCACAAACCGCGTTGCTTTCCTCTAGTCTTCCCAATTCTTTGTCCCAAATGTAGCTTTAAATGCTTTTACGTTAGTACTCAAGGACATGTGTTTCCCAGAGATATTTTAACAATTCAGGCCAACTGAAAATCGTTCTCTCTCATCAAAATTCTTCTGGGTATGCTGCTGCATCGTGTTATTTATCACGCAAGTAATGGACGTTTCAACTGTGTTTCGGTGGCATTCCTTACTGCGTGGAGTAAGTTAACTAGGCAGAGGTTGCGTCAATATATTACATTGTCTAAAAGTGTCATAAGAGCACCGAAGTCAAATTTCCTAGATTTTGTATGAGTCACCCGTAGTGGCAGTAAGCTTACTACCATACACTAAAGCTGCAGATCTTGTTGGATTCCTACAGCTTGCCACGTTTGTTTCTTCAGAGACTGTGTAACACACTACTAAGTCCAACTTTGATCTAAAAAAAAAGTTCGTTCCTTTTGTTATAGTTGATACTTACCTTACGGATACCTTGGGCACAAGACAATCGACAGTATAGTATGACCTGTGAGAAAGGAATACCTTCCCCCAGAGAATATTGTGTCTCTGTACAGCACGCAGTACCAACATTGAAAATTGTCATTATTTTACTTTCCAGAACAATCCCGATTTAAAAGCGAGACATACGAGACGAGGTAGTGGTTTTCTAAAACTTGAAAAACAAAAGAAAAAAAGAAATGATGTGGGCCATGCTTCCGGTCGCTAAACTCCGTCCAGATATTTTGGCCGCTTTGCCAGGAACAGGTAATACAGGGTGTCTATCAAAGAGTGCCCAGTAATAAACCTTAATACCATCAACTGCAAGCATTGTAGAGTCTTGGTTCAAGGTCACAAAGAAGAATAAGCACACGCACGACTACTGCTTTTGTGTGTTCCCTCTTGCAGCGCCGCATACGCAAAATGGCGACTCCTGAGCGTAAAGCGTTGTGTGTCCTGCGGTTTGCTAGGAGTGAATCTTTAACTTAAATCAAACGTGCTTTTCTTTCGAAGTTTAAGTGTGGTCGCCCTTTTCAAAAATATCCGCCGTTGGCATAGTCAATTCGAAACGACCATATGTCTGAAGAGGTTGTTAACCGTGTCAGAGCATCTTATCTTCGTAATCTTAAGACGTCCTAGGAAGTCTGTTCAGAAACTAAGTCTAACTTCAGTTGCCAAAGACGACAGTGTGCAAGGTTTTAAGAAGACGGTTACATGTGCGTCCGTACTGGTTGTACCTGGTACATGCTGTAAAGCCGGATTACTATGGTGTACGTTATAACTTCGCAAGTGAAGTATTGTAGCAAGATGACGACTTTGTCGATCGTGTAGTGTTCAGAGATGAGGCAACTTTTCATCTAAGTGAGAAGAGAAAAGACCGTAACGTTCGTACCTGGGGATCAGAAGGTTCTCTTGAGCTCGCACAATATCAAAGAGATTCCCCAAAATTAAACATATTCTGCATTATGTTTCGGCGCCAAGAGCTACATTAACAGCGATGGCTTAGCGGCTGTGTTGTAAGAATGGTTCTTTCCTCAGTTAGGAGTCGTACCTGAAAACAATATGCAGCCTGTCCCCATTGGTATTTCTTTGTAAGAGAGTGCTTGCACTTCTTCAAGTCCCTGACAGTTGGATTGGTGATAATGGTCAGTACGACAGATCTCTTCCAATGGCCTCCGCATTCACCTGACGTCATGAATTAAGATCGCATCTGTATTCCCTCCGCTACCTAATGAATTGCCAGAGCTGGGACACAGAATTACAGGGGCTATTGATTTCGTTACTCTGAATATGTCAACCAAAATGTGTGAAGAATTGGATTTTACTTTGAATATGTGATGTATTACTAAAGATGCATATGTTTTACATTTGTAAGAAAAAGTAGTTTATTTTATTTTCAGTTTGATGTATGATTTGTTGTAAATAGTTTAAATTAAACTGTTGTAATACACCATTGAAACTGGGACATTCTTTTATGGACACCCTGACTTTCTGGACAGTGAGTTTTTGTAAGTCTCTCTTGATTTTAATTGTCGAAATTATAGACGTTTTCCCAATGTGATTGTTTGCGCAGCTTTAGCGAGAAACTCTCAGCATATAAATCAGTCTATTATGGTTGGACTACAAGCGCGGGTAAACAGTGCGCTCTTCACCTGGGTAAAGTAAGTAAACAACAGACCGCCAGGGAAGTCGAGTTCAGGCGTCCATGCAACGCCGCTTCACAACGATAATGCTAATATTCTGATCAAATACGGCTGCATACAGAACCCCGTATCGACCGTGAACCTTGTAAAGAACGAGCGCAAAGGATCTTTTTTGGTTCGAAAGTGTGCCACATGAGGTGTACGGTGTACTTTCATGAACATCACATAGATCACTGTTTAACAACCTGAGGATTTTAAAACCATCTCAGACATCAACACTCACTTAAGTGTTGCTCACATCACGCACTTTCTTCAAATGGAGTGCGTGCATCCAGTTAGCGTGCACAAGACAAAGAAACCCTGTGTAGTTTATCGCTGGCTTATCCAAACACTAAGTATTCACCCGAGCAACACATTCTCTTTTCACTGACTTGGAGGAACCCTTTGACAGTGTGACGCTTTGTATGCTGCAACATGTTCTGTATGTGATAGTAAGATCGTTGCTTGCAAGCGCACTTCGTCGTAATACGACATATGCAGAGTTTTAACATTTATAGATATACCGACTTTCTGACCAAGGTTTAATTCAGTCTTGAACTGCTCTTAGAAATTTCATTTACCCTGCTTGCAGTCGGCTCTAGTCCCTTTCTGTCATTGTCCATGTTTCTGCACCATAAATGACAATAGGGAAGTAATAATTCTTATGCATAAGGAGTTTTGCTTTTTCTGAAATTTCCTTATTCCAAATCAGGTGTTTTATTGTTTGGTAGAAATTGCCCCCCTTCTGTAACCTCCTATTAATTTCGTTGGTTATTCTTCCATCGCTAGATATTTCTCTCCCTAAATAAGTGAAACTTTCTACCACTTTGGGGGGTTCTCCAGTCAAGGTAATATTTCCGTTGATCCCTTTCTCTCTTCCAAATACCATTACTTCACTCTTATCTTTATTTATTTTTAATCCACACCCTTTCATTATTTCCTTCCGCGTATCAAATTGTAATTGTACATCTACCTCTTTATCACCCCATATTACCATATCATCTGCAAAAGTCATCTTTTTGTCTTTTTCTTTTACTATATCTTTAACTGCCCTATTCATTCCCTCCAACGCAACATTAAGAAGTGCAGGAGATAGAATACTTCCTTGCTGAAGTCCTTGTCTTATTTCGAAGTATTCAGAGTTCCCCAATGGCGTTCTAATTCTACAATTGTGTCCTCTGTGCATTGTCTTTATTACATTAATGTATCCATCTTCTATATCTTTCTTCATTTCTTCCCAGAGTTTTTCCCTGTTAACTGAGTCATATGCCTTTTCCATGTCTATAAAAGCCATTATCACCCTTTTGTTATACACCCAACTTTTTTCCATCAGTTGACGGATAGAAAATATCAGGTCGATCTTACTTCTTCCTTTCCTAAATCCATGCTGTTCTTCACTCAGCTCCTTTTCTATCTTTTCACTTATTCGATTCAGTAAAATTGTTTCAAAAATGGTGTGCCAAATGGAGAAATCAGAACATTTCCGACATATTTTTCTGTGTATGTTTAGCAGCGGAGGTAGCCAGAAGAAACATTTGCATCGTGTATGGTTATAACAAAACTGGACAGTGCACGGCAAGAAAATGGTTTTCACGTTTTACGGAGGATCGTTTTGACATTAGTGACTCTCCACTTTTAGAAAGACCTTCGGCGTTTGAAGAAGATCGTTCAGACGCATTAATCCACAATGGTCCACGTCGTGTACTCGAGAACTGGCAAATGTGATGAACTGTGATCATATCACCATCGTATTACATTTGCATGGAATGGGAGAGGGTCAGAAGTCGGACGTGCGGGTACCGCATACTTTCAGCCAAAATCACAAAAATCAGCGAGTGACCATATATGCATGTCTGCTTGTTCATCACCAACAAACCGACCATTACTATCCTGTGTCGTTCAGGTGACGAGAAATGGAAAGTAATAGTTGAGACCTCTGCACATACACAAAAGATGTTATGCGTCTGGTGAAACAGCGACTCTGTAGTGTACTACGAATTTATTCTCGGAGGTGTAAGCATCACTGCTGACATTTATTGTCAGCTCACTCAAAGCAAGTAGATGTTACCTTCAATGAAGCAGCAAGAATTATTACTGAATGCATGAGACCTGCATTTTTGATAGCTTTTTTCATCATCACAGGTATAGCTTCACCCCAAACCAGGAGAGCAGTCGCTGCATGAGAAGAGAGAAAGATGCAAATAGAATACCCAAAATATATGCTATATAATCAGACTGTTGTCAAACCACGGTTGAGGTCGAGCAAGATTTTGCTGAAGAGAACTACCCCCTTAACGACTGCATCTGAGACCAGGGGTTTAAATCTGTGGCAGGAGATACAAGTCAATCCTATTTATGACTTGATTGAGAATCTTCCTGGGAGGCACACGCTCACGTATTCCACATCAGTCAATCGTCTAAGATCAGAAGGCTCCAAATGCAAAAACTTCCTAAAGGAATTGGAATGTGTAGAGGACGACACATGTGAATGTAGGATGTGGAGTCAGGTATTGATACCTACCGACGGGCGTCGCGAAGTTGGCAACGGTATTAGGAGTTTCCGACAGACGCCGACCAATGTTGAGCGTCCGCTGAACCACGCCCCCAGTAGGTCAGTACCACGAGCGCCCTCTGCCGCCGCGATATAGGACGGCCGTCAGGAGCCAGCCACTAGAACTTAGAGCCTCGTGCTATGGGATGCTACGCATTCGCCACCTAGTCACTGCTCCGACTCCTTCGTTTGTGCCTTTGTGCCTTAGTACAGAGAGCCTCTTCCTCGTTGACACAGAGCTGGATTCTATTTGCTGCTGCATTGTTTGGTTTTCGTATGCCTGGAGAAATACTAGTAAATCTTCTGTTTGCTGTGTTAGTTTGTTCGCTAATCACTTCGGCTCATGTCCAACTTTCCTCCTCCGACAGTTACTGCACCACCACTCTGTAGCCCACAGCTCTCCAAATTTGAGTACGAACTCCTGCACAATATGGGGAAATTTGGCAATTTGTGGTAAGTTCCTTTGGGACCAAACTGCTGAGGTCATCGGTCTCTAGGCTTACACACTACTTACTTTAACTTAAACTAACTTACGCTAAGGAACACAAACACACACACACACACACACACACACACACACACACACACACACACACACACACACAAGGGGGGAGAGCCGTGCGAACCGTGGCAAGGCGCCTAACACCGTGCGGCTACTCCGAGTGGTACACAATATGGGTGAGAGTTGGCAATACTGTCTTAGGATTTAAAGGTTGGCTACAGCGCGCATACACAAGCTCTGGAATCTAAGATATTGTTGTCGCGCTTCACAGCGCACAGATTAATTAGTGGCTGTTTGGAAGCCACTGTAGGAGCTCGCCTGCTGTGGTGCACACGTGTGTTGGGCGACGGGTCGTCGCCGAGCTGCCGTACTGTCGTGTCCGCCAGCAGCGACACAGGATTTGGTATTGAGTTGATATTTTTAATAATTTGCAGCGCACTTATTAATTTAAAAAAAAAGGATCTGTGTATGTGCGTAGTGGCAGACGGTAATTTTGATAATGATAGGAGTTGAATTCTTAAGGGAAACCATTGTTAGGCGAATAGATTAAGTATTGATTTTTGTCATTTATTTCCTTTATAACTGTCAGGGAATTGTTTCACTATGCATTATATTGAGAAGTATTTTAGTCTGTCTCAAGAGTTCGATTAATTTGTAATACTGCTTTAATGCCACTGGAGGCAGATTTACATACGAAGCGACTGTTCAAAGAGCTTCTAGCGTTTTGTTAATTGAATGATAAAGAATCGCTTTCAGAATATAGCTTTTGAAAAAAGGAATTACTTGTTTGGGTTATCAGTTATCGAGTTTAGGTTTGACCAAACCCTTTCTCTTGAATTATATGTAGTTGTAGTAAGCAGCAGCAGCCGCAGCAACAGCAGAAGCCGCCATACAGAACATGCATTGCACTCAGCATGTTTTTGTTAAATAATGGAATGCAGCAGATCAAGCAGTGGCAGCAGAAAGACCAAGTAAGTTATTTGTTGCGCACAGGACCAATTAAAAAAAAAATAAGTTTAGGCGATCTCTGTAATAGTAAAGTTAACAAGAGTACAAGCACGAGATTTTCAGTAGAAAACACGAGATAAGAAGATAGAGCTCGCGACATTTATGAGGAAATCAAAACTTTACACCATCTATTCGTCTCCACATTATTGGAAGAAGCAGTGAATTTGCAGGACTTAGTTTTACCAAAGAACAACGCTGTAAAAGCTGCTGAATGCTGGAGACAGAAGATTTACTGCGCAATAGATACGTAAAGGAAATTAAATATCTGTTCACCCATACTGCTGCAATGGAAAGTTGTATCAACCTGGAAGAGGCCTCAGGCCCTCAAACAGGTATCATATGTTGTGCAAATAAAGATCATGCTATTCTTCAGAATCAAACGAGCAATAAAAACCACGTAGACTGGAACTGCAAAATTAAGCGTAGTTTGTGACAGTCGCAATGGTGCACTACATCTATAAAACATGGCCGCGTTGTGGGTTTATTACAGTACGCTGCAGCCAGCTCTAACGTTTCTAAATAGAGACAGCGCCACGATTTATTACACTCTGCCCCACCGTGGGACGAACTGCAGCTGTCTGTGGGCTGCGGGCACGCAGCAGACACTGCACAAATTAGCGTTGAGCGGCTTACGCCCGATGAACGCAGAGGAAGTAGTTGCTCTGCCGTGGACTGCCCGCTGGAACGAGACTGACGTCATAGAGAATGCTGATTCACGGCGTCCAGTTGCGGCAAATAATATACTCTTAGCACTCCCAGCTTCCGCGAAAAATGCTCGCGCGCTGCCAGTTCTAAAATATTTTTATGTCTTCCGCCGAGTAATTACCTTCGTACAATGGGCAGCGTCTGAGGCAGTGCACAGTGCTGGCTGGCACTCACAGCGTACACAGAACATATCTTCCACTTTCTGCGAAAATGTGAACTGTTGTGAAACGTACAGACAGATTAAAACCGTGAACCGGACTGGGAGAAGAACAGGGAATACCCAAGCGTCTCGCTGGTACTCTGAGCTACACACTGGCCATTAAAACTGCTACACCACGAAGGTGACTTGCTACAGACGCGAAATTTAACAGACAGGAAGAAGATGCTGTGATATGCAAATGATTAGCTTTTCAGAGCAATCACACAAGGTTGGCGCCGGTGCAGACACCAACGTGCTGACATGGCGAAAGTTTCCAACCGATTTCTCATACACAAACACCAGTTGACCGCCGTTGCCTGGTGAAACGTCGTCGTGATGCCTCGTGTAAGGAGGAGAAATACGTACCATCCCGTTTCGAATTTGATAAAGGTCGGCTGGCTGTGAGCACTATGGGACTTAACATCTATGGTCATCAGTCCCCTAGAACTGAGAATTACTTAAACCTAACTAACCTAAGGACATCACACAACACCCAGTCATCACGAGGCAGAGAAAATCCCTGACCCCGCCGGGAATCGAACCCGGGAACCCGGGCGTGGGAAGCGAGAACGCTACCGCACGACCACGAGCTGCGGACGATAAAGGTCGGATTGTAGCCTATCGCGATTGCGGTTTATCGTATCACGACATTGCTGCTCGCGTTGGTCAAGATCCAATGACTGTTAGCAGAATATGGAATCGTTGGGTTCAGGAGGGTAATACGGAACGCCGCGCTGGATCCCAACGGCCTCGTATCACTAGCAGTCGAGATAACAGGCATCTTATCCGCATGGCTGTAACGGATCGTGTAGCCACGTCTCGATGCTTGAGTCAACAGATGGGGAAGTTTGCAAGACGACAACCATCTGCACGAACAGTTCAACGAAGTTTGCAGCAGCATGGACTATCGGCTAGGAGACCGTGGCTGCTGTTACCCTCGACGCTGCATCACAGACAGTAGCGCCTGCGATGGCGTGCTCAATGACGAACCGAGGTGCACGAATGGCAAAACGTTATTTTTTCGAATGCATCCAGGTTCTATTTACAGCATCCGTGTTTGGCGACTTCGCGGTGAACGCACATTGGAAGCGTGTATTCGTCATCGCCAGACTGGCGTATCACCCAGCGTGATGGTATGGGGTGCCATGTGTTACCCGTCTCTGTCACTTCTTGTTCGCATTGACGGCACTTTGAACAGTGGACGTTACATATCAGATGTGTTACGACCCGTGGCTCTACCCTTCATTCGATCTCTGCGAAACCCTGCATTTCAGCAGGATAATGCACGACCGCATGTTGCAGGTCCTGTACCGGCCTTTCTGGATACAGAAAATCTTCGACTGCTGCCCTGGCCAGCATATTCTCCAGATCTCTCACCAATTGAAAACGTGTGGTCAATGGTGGCCGAGCAACTGACTCGTCACAGTACGCCAGTCACTACTCTTGATGAACTGTGGTATCGTGCTGAAACTGCATGGGGAGCTGTACCTGTACACGCCATCCAAGCTCTGTTTGACTCAATGCCCAGGCGTATCAAGGCCGTTATTAAGGCCAGAGGTGGTTGTTCTGGGTACTGATTTCTCAGGATCTATGCACCCAAATTGCGTGAAAATGTAATCACATGTCAGTTCTAGTATATTTGTTCAATGAATACCCGTTTATCGTCTGCATTTCTTCTTGGTGTATCAATTGTAATGGCCAGTAGTGTATTCAAGGAACGGTGCAGTACCGCTTTTATATCTTCAGCCTCCCAGTTCCTCTCAACTACCTTGCCGTGCTGTTCGAAGGTACGTCAGTGTACCTTACTAAAAAAAAAATAGTAGAAAAGGAATAATACTACCCTCGCGTTGTTCTGCGACCAGGAAGATGACATTACAGGGATACTCACTTATGTGGCAAAGGTACTCAGGGGAGAAAAAATGTACTCACTGTTTGTACTAATAGAATTTTGAAAAAAAATGTGACTTACTAATACTAATTTCATGCGGAAGTGTGGTTTAGCTGAAATGGTGCGTAAATTTTAAGGACGAAAGTACCTTTCGCACGATTTCTCGCTGCCAAGTAACAGGTCGATAGAATTTGACATCACATAGAGATAACCACTACAGTATACTACAGAAGGTAAATGAAAGACAAACGTATTGAAACGACCAGAAATGACACTTTTAGTTAAAGACAATAATTACACTGAAGTCACCGCTATTCAGAATGGTCCACTGGACATTACAAAAGGCGGAACATTGCTCACAATAGGGAATATGGTAACCAAGGACGGAAACGCATGCTCTGCGACGTGTTCCCACGCTGGCCACACGGTGGGTAAGGAGTTCTTGAGGTGGGGCATTCCATTCCTCGATCAGCGCAGTTAACAAGTGCAAAAAATGGTTCAAATAGCTCTGAGCACTATGGGACTTAACTTCTGAGGTAATCAGTCCCCTATAACTTAGAACTAATTAAACCTAACAAACCTAAGGAGAACAACACATCCATGTCTGAGGCAGGATTCGAACCTGCGAACGTAGCGGTCGCGCGGTTCCAGACTGTAGCGCCTAGAACCGCTCGGCCACCCCGGCCGGCTAACAACTGCAGGATGGGTCGTTGGTGCATGTGGACGCGCTGCTATACATCTCCCCAATGCGTCCCACTTGTACCCGATGAGATTTAATTCAGGAGAACAGGCAGACAAGTCCATTCGCCGAATCACTTCTCATGTCTCAATAACGTTGAGCGGCGGGTCTACCGTATTCAAACATTTGTAAGTCAGACGCCAATGCAAGACTGTGACTCCCCACACTATGACTCCTAGAATACCAAAAGATCGTGTTCGACGATGCTGGGCGTACCCTCATACGACGAGAAGTGGGAACACTTAATGCACTCGGGAACCTTTCTGAACACGATCCTTTTGGTGGTATAGTCGTTTTATTAAGTGATGGGGCAGAATGTTGGATGGCGTACTGACCTCTACGTCTTTCAACATGGTATTCTCATCGGGCAACGTTATTGAGACACTGTGCACCTCTCCCATATGCTTCCTTTCGTACAGTTTTGTCTATAAGCTCCCAAAATCAAGTTCACGTGGATAAAGAAACTGGCAGGACCTGATGTGTGATGTGGCCTATCATTTCGTACCTTGAATAGTCCCTCGTCCCAGGGAACCATAAACTATGAAGAGTCAGGTGTACCTTGACATGCTTCACAAATGGTTCAAATGGCTCTGAGCACTATGGGACTTAACTGCTGAGGTCATCAGTCCCCCAGAACTTAGAACTACTTAAACCTAACTAACCTAAGGATATCACACACATCCATGCCCGAGGCAGGATTCGAACCTGCGACCGTAGCGCATGCTTCACACTAGGATTATGTCTGCCACTCAGACATTATACGGAAAAGAAATGTTTTACATGCAAGAAGACAGAGTACTGCCCGATTACAACCTAGGTATCAAGTTGTACCCGGACGACTAATTCCAGATAATCGGTAAGTTGAAGGATCCTTGTATTGAGTGAGAACCTCGCTCGCCTGAGCCGACCGATGTGGCCGAGCGATTCTAGGCACTTCAGCCCAGAACCACGCGATCGCTACGGTCGCAGGTTCGAATCCTGCCTCGGGTATGGATGTGTGTGATGTCCTGAGGCTAGTTAGGTTTAAGTAGTTCTACGTTCTCGGGGACTGATGACCTCAGATGTTAAGTCCCATAGTGCTCAGCCATTTTTTCGCTCGCCTGATTTGATACCCGTGCGGTACTACCTGTGGGAGACAATCAGGGTCAACATGTATCGACAAGATCCATTTACATTCAACGAGCTATGTAAAAATATTGTAGCATTATGTGCTGCACATATCAAGCGGTACTACGTCTAGAATTTCTTTGACATGGTCTGTGGAAACTGTTGGCACGATGGTCCAGGTAAGTGTGCTATCAGCATCATAGGTCCTAGTAGATGATTACCATCTATTCTAGCGTAATAGTTCCTCACGTGGGCTATCATTACCCCAAATTCAACTGATGTGAGTGCTAAAACACCAGGTACACGTAAGGTAGAGTCAGTTTGAAAATATCACGAATGAACAGAAAGCAGTGTCATCAGTCTTTGATGAAGAAACTGTATCCAATTCATGAAACGGAAGAACCTTGTACTTGCTTCTCCTGAAGGTAGTACACATTGGATTGTGCATACACAATGCCTTCCAAAGTGTTACATGACGGTGTTCACAGCACATGCTACAGGATGTGTTTACCCCGTTATCGTTCTGTCTTCGTAACTGAGTGCACTCGCATCACGTATTCTACCAGAAACAGCCTTAAAATGGAGGCTCCCCAATTCTCACAGACGTCCATAAAATGCAGTGAATCTAACGAGGCGTTTACATGTCTCCCGCTTGAGAACTAATGCTCGTAGACACAGAGAGCTTCAGAAAGATTCATTCGATCTTCAAAAGACTGTATCTTCTACATTGCCAACGGCCTTGCCACAGTGGTAACAACAGATCCCGTCAGGTCACCTAAGTTAAGCGCTGTCGGGCTTGGCTAGAACTTGGGTGGGTCACCATCCGGGTATGCCGAGTGCTGTTGGCAAGTGGGGTGCACTCAGCCCTTGTGAGGCAAACTGAGGAGCTACTTGGTTGCGAAGTAGCGGCACCGATTACGAATAACTGACAACGGCCTGACCGCATGCTCCTCTGTATCCGCATCCGGTGACGCCTTAGGACTAGGATGACACGGCGGCCGATCGGTATCGGTGGGCCTTCAAGGCCTTTTCCGACGGTGTTTGTTTTTATATCCTCTACATTAGCCAAAGACAATGCGTTGTGGAGTATACACTCCCGATGTATGCTGTCCACGACAACTAGTATTATATAGATTCTACAATACATGGCCCAAGGAATGAAAGTACCCTTTTGGTTTCAAGTGGACCTGAAGATGTGTCTTGTGTTCCTGTGATTGAATACCTGCAGCCTTGTGGATTTATGAGAAATGTCTCTTTTATGTTACGCCTAATAAAGTGTTTATTATTATATGTCGATCTGGGAGCCTGTTCTTGCTTAGTGAGCTCTTGTCTGGTCACTTCAGAATGAAGGCAGAAACTGGGTCTCAATATATGCTTTTGTTGTATTATGACCACAGCCATTTTCTTCATACGATCAGCTGAATCTGACGGTGTGCCACTTGCTAGTGCCTACTCATGGCAGGGCAATTTGACGGTCATCCACTATAGATGTATAAAATCTAAGTTAGTCATGTTAATATGCAAATACAGAATGTTTCAAACTGAATATACAGAATTTAAGGATTTTTAGCATTTATTAATTCAACGTACAGTTATTAGTAAACTCTCAAGTGAAAGAGCAACTCAAACAGTTTCTCCTATAAGTGTTCAATAGGAGCACCATTCGTCATATATCGAATCGATAGGTGAGTTCTTCCCAAACCTTGACCAGTGTTTCTGGGGTAATTGTTGCTACAATGCTGTTTCTAAAATCGGGTAGATCATCTGGTAGCGGACGCACAAACACGTGAAACTCTATGAACCGCCAAAGGCAAAAATCGTATGGCGTCAGATCCTGTATGAACGTGAGGGCCTGCGAAAGAAGACTCATCAGTCCGCTTATGGCCAGTCCAGCTGTCGGATACAACGTCTTTTAACCAATCGTGTATTAAGTTACGCAAGTGAGATGGCTCACCATCTTGCTGCCACAAAGGTTTGTATCTCGGTTTTTTTTAACTGAAGGTTAGCCATAATTATAGCACATCAAGATAAGAAACACCCGTTACAGTTGCTTCGCCAAAAAAGAAAACTTCGTAGACTTTGCGCCGGGATATAACACACGAAACTTTAAATTTGGCGGAGTCTAGTGGCAGTTCTACCATTTGGAAGGTATTTGCTGACCCTCAGATACGCACGTTATGTGTTTTACATTTCCACTTAGATGAAATGTCTATTCATTACTGAAGACGACACGATCCAGAAAATCTTCGGCAACATTTAGTTTACAAAGTAGGCATATAAACTTAGTCTGTGGGTTTAATAACTTGTAACCACTGCAAACCATAAGGACGTAGTTTTAAGTGTCTCCTTAAAGTCTCCACAAGACGTCACACGAATGGCTAATTCACGACTAGCCTTTCGAACTGCTTTCTTGGGGCTGCACGTGAAAAGCTCTTGCTACGGTCGCAGGTTCGAATCCTGCCTCGGGCATGGATGTGTGTGATGTCCTTAGGTTAGTTAGTTCTAAGTTCTAGGGGACTGATGACCTAAGATGTTAAGTCTCATAGTGCTCAGAGCCATTTGAACCATTTTTTGAAAAGCTCTCTCTCATCGAACACGTTCTTCAGTCACTCTTGGTCGCTCCATACACTCCCCTTTGCGCAACGATATACAGATGATGAGTTGATTTTTTATCCGATGTGTTATTTATAATTGTAAATGGAATGTAAGGAATGCTGAATAGTCTCAATACCCATATATTCAGTTGAAAACACCCTCTGTTTCGGTATTTACATATGTGAATCACAGACCTGCATTTCATACACCCACGCAGGATGGCCACATAAAATTACCAGGGTATGAGAAAGCACTGGAAAATGGCATACCTCCGAAATCAGCTGATGATGTGAAGTAAATTACTGTGGTCATAACACCTGGAAGTGTAGCACCCGATACGAAAAATCGTACAGAAACTCAGGGCAAATTTTAAGTTATACATGGGAACTAAAAGTTTGCCTCAGCGTCAGCTGTGAGTTGTTGGTTCATGTGTCTCCCTGGCGCAGCTCGCTCGCCCTCTCCCTCGTTCGTTACTCAATGTGCATCGAGTGGAGGCAGCAATACATATCAACAAATGCGGTTCAGTTACAACTCTGCACCGTGATTCTCGTCGTAAGACACTCTGACAATCTGCCCACACCCTCTAGTTCTTCTTCCCAACAAATCGTCACTGCGCATTTTATAAGGATTTCTGACACTGGTCTGTTGTGCTGCAACTCAATTTGTAGTAATCACACTAGCGGCCTGCCTGGGTATCTACGCCCGTACGACTTATCTGACGTAGAGATAATCTGTACTACGAGTGCGTTCTATAAGTAACGCAAGACATTTTTGCTCGTCCAATTTCAGCTGAAAAAAACGCGGAATTTGTTCTCAGACGTCGTGGAATGTTTCTCCTCACCCTGTTTAGGTTATGAAATTCCGGTAGGTGGCGATGCAATACGTAGCCTTCAAACAGCGCCTGTTACGAAGGTGCTTTTCAAGCAGAGAGCTGTCATTGAGTTTCTTTTGGTGGAAAACAAGAGCATCGCACATATTCATAGGAGCTTGTAGACTGTCCATTGAGACGTGGCAATGAACAAAAGCACACTGAGTCGTTGGGCGAGGCGTCCATCATCACAACAAGGCCTCGCAAACCTGTCCGAACTACCGCATGGCGGCCGTCAGCACACAGCTGTGCCTCTTGCAACGTTGGAACCTACGGACACTCTCATTCGAGGTGATCGACGGATCACAATTAAACATTCCGCTTCTCAACTGGACGTCTCTGTTGGTAGTACTGACACACTTGTCCATCAGTTGGAGTACTTAATGGTGTGTGATTGCTGGGTTCCCCGCCGCCTAACAGAAGACTACAAAGAGCAACGGAGGATCATCTGCGCAGAATGCAGGCTGACCGTGACAATTTTTTTTTTTTTTTTTGTTTTTTTTTTTTTGTTTTTTTTTTGTCGAACATCATCACAGTTGATGGAAGATTGGTCCATCAGTTAGAACCGGAAACAAAACAGCAATCCATGGAGTGGCGTCACACCACCTCTCCTCCGAAGAGAAAGTTCAAAGCTGCGCCCTCAACCGGTAAAGTCGTGGCGACGGTCTTCTTGGACTCAAAAGTCTATTCTGTATGATGCCCTCCCTCATAGTGTAATGATCAACTACGAAGTGCACTGTGCCACCCTCAGGAAACTGAAGAAACAATGTCAGCGTGTTCGTCGCCACAAAACATGCAAACGAAATTCTTCTCCATGACAACACAGGGCCTCTCACAAATCTGCACACACGAGAGGAGCTCACAAAACTTCATTGGACTGTTCTTCCTCATCCACCCTACGGCCCGGATCTCGCACCTTCCGACTTCCATCTTTTTGGCCCAATGAAGGATGCACTACGCGGGAAGCAGTATATGGATGACGAGGTTACTAATGCAGCAAGACGTTGGCTCCGACGTCGACCATTGGAGTGGTACCATGAGAGCATAGTGTCCTTCCAGTAAGGTAGCGTAAGGCCATCGCATGGGACGGAGATTATGATGAAAAACACAGTTTTGTAGCCAAAAGAGTCGGGAGTAATATGGTGTATTGGAAGACTGAAAAAAAACGAACCTGTTCTCAGAAAACATAATGTGTCACATTACTTATTGAACACCCCTTGCACTATATAAATACAAGACGTTGTCAAGCTCGAAAAGTACTGAATCAGTTTACTTCAGATTTTTACACTTTAATCTAATAAACATTCGGACAGATACAGACTACATACTGTTTACTACATATAGCCGGCCGTGGTGGCCGTGCGGTTCTAGGCGCTTCAGTCCGGAACTGCGGGACTGCTACGGTCGCAGGTTCGAATCCTGCCTCGGGCATGGTTGTGTGTGATGTCCTTAGGTTAGTTAGGTTTAGGTAGTTCTAAGTTCTAGGGGACTGATGACCTAAGATGTTAAGTCCCATAGTGCTCAGAGCCATTTGAACCATTTGAACTACATATAGTACATATGTACGTATATAATAAGCAAAGGAAAAACTATAGTAAATATCTCCAGATTTTACAGTATACTCTAAAACTGTTCGAACATATTTTACCAAGATATTTTTGAAACAAATAACGTATATAAATATACACTTACAACATATCAAAGGGGAAACGTTGTTTGCAAAAATCGCGAGAAGTTTTTGGCCGACTTACTTTTAATTTTTACATGATACTCCAATAAACATTTAAACGGACACAGGCTATATACATTTTTAAACAACGAAGTATAGTCGTTAATCTGCTAAAACCGTCCGCCAGAAAGAAAAAATGCTGTGCTATGCTATGAAAATGTGCGGTTTCGTTTTCTTTCTCTCAATCAGTTCTACCTACAATAGCAGGCATTGTAACCATCATGCAAATTGTTTCTCCCATATATATATATATATATATATATATATATATCCTTTCCCCTTTTACGTAATTTTAAACAAAAAAGTATACAAAACAATGTGCTGCTTTGTAGTTGCTTTTAACAAAAAACATGGAAGATGTATTTATGGCTTAACAACTTATGATTAGAATACTAATACGAAATATGAATCGTGTGAAACTTCGTAGCCCTATCCATATGCAGATTAAAGCTATGCGAAAGTCTGTCAGTGAAGCTACTATCCACACAGATCTAGCAACTGAAGAGGTCTCACTTGTACCCCTTATACCCATAAACCCAATCGATTTTCCCATTCATTTTAAGCGACTTCAGTTCCCTAAGGATTTCGTTTGCAATATCAATAAACAAGACTCAAGTCAGGGAGAGTGAGGAAAAGGAGGGGGAGAGAGAGGGGAGAGGAAGTTTAAAGGGGGGAAGGAGAGGATAATCGGCAGAGAGAAGGAACAGAAGGAATTAGGACTCATGTCCAATTTCAATACATATTTATCAATTGCTAACCGTTGCCAGGTTTGCTAGTAAATTATACATACAAACTTGTCTTGTGTTTCAGGAGGGAAGAAAGAAAAGAAGATTGGTGTTTACCATCCCGTCTACAATTAGGTCATTAGGGAGGGGGCACAACCTCGGATTAAAAAGGAGGGGAAAGGAAATCAGCTACGTTCTTTCAAAAGAACCATCGTGGCATTTGCCTTAAGCGATTAGGGGAAGTCGCGGAAAGCCTAAATCAGGATGGCCGGACGTGGTTTTGAACAGTCATCCTCTCGAATGCGAGTCCAGCGTACTAACCACTGCGCCTCATGAGTGGAAACCGTATCATCACATATGGGCAGAAATACGCTGCATGGGACTTTAATTTATACGCATATATTTTGCGTCATGGTGAGTTCCGCAGACTAGAAAGTTCCTGATTGGCGGGAAATCAGTCTGTTTTATTGGCTGCCTTCAAGCGGCGTCAGATGTTGCATTACATTTCAGATTAGTCACCTTTGTTTTAGCCAGTGGTAGAATTCATACATTGTTAATTAGTATTGTTTGTTCGTTTCTCTTGATGGAGTTTTGCATCTCAATGCCTACCCGAGTTTTACGTGCGTAATGTCCCGTATTAGCTAGGACTTTTGTCACATTGAACTGAGTTGTACATAATATAGCTTGTAACTGTTTTATTTTTCTGTTGTTGTTGTTGTCTAAGTAAATAAGATCAATATTCTTAAACTTTCGTATATTTCTGTGAGTAAAGAGAACCAAAACAATGCAAGTGGTGAACTATCTGATAAAGAGTCGCCAAATACATCAGCAACTACATAACTATATTGTAACTAACTTACACCAAAAATAGCTACAAAACGTAAAATTGGATATTAAATAAGTTATCTTGTGAAATTCTATATTCTGCAGTGCAATGAACAATGCTACAAAGAGTGACGTCACAATGCTTGCCTTACAGTTCCTACACACAAAACTAACAGAATAAAAATTCACACAAAATTACAAATCAATTTTGAAAGAATAAATATCCGAAATGCTTCTGTGAAAATGACCTGCAAATTTAGCCAACGCAGACTGGCTGCATAAAATTCTAGACGTTGAATAATTGACACGCGAACATGTAACACTCCACGATAAGAATAAGAATGTCTACATAAGAAATGAAATCTGGACTGATCTTCATCTAAGCTAGCCCTGAAAATAATTCTGAAAGGCAATGTTTAACTGTGAATAATCTTATTATGTCCTAACTACACTCCAGGAAATTGAAATAAGAACACCGTGAATTCATTGTCCCAGGAAGGGGAAACTTTATTGGCACATTCCTGGGGTCAGATACATCACATGATCACACTGACAGAACCACAGGCACATAGACACAGGCAACAGAGCATGCACAATGTCGGCACTAGTACAGTGTATATCCACCTTTCGCAGCAATGCAGGCTGCTATTCTCCCATGGAGACGATCGTAGAGATGCTGATGTAGTCCTGTGGAACGGCTTGCCATGCCATTTCCACCTGGCGCCTCAGTTGGACCAGCGTTCGTGCTGGACGTGCAGACCGCGTGAGACGACGCTTCATCCAGTCCCAAACATGCTCAATGGGGGACAGATCCGGAGATCTTGCTGGCCAGGGTAGTTGACTTACACCTTCTAGAGCACGTTGGGTGGCACGGGATACATGCGGACGTGCATTGTCCTGTTGGAACAGCAAGTTCCCTTGCCGGTCTAGGAATGGTAGAACGATGGGTTCGATGACGGTTTGGATGTACCGTGCACTATTCAGTGTCCCCTCGACGATCACCAGTGGTGTACGGCCAGTGTAGGAGATCTCTCCCCACACCATGATGCCGGGTGTTGGCCCTGTGTGCCTCGGTCGTATGCAGTCCTGATTGTGGCGCTCACCTGCACGGCGCCAAACACGCATACGACCATCATTGGCACCAAGGCAGAAGCGACTCTCATCGCTGAAGACGACACGTCTCCATTCGTCCCTCCATTCACGCCTGTCGCGACACCACTGGAGGCGGGCTGCACGATGTTGGGGCGTGAGCGGAAGACGGCCTAACGGTGTGCGGGACCGTAGCCCAGCTTCATGGAGACGGTTGCGAATGGTCCTCGCCGATACCCCAGGAGCAACAGTGTCCCTAATTTGCTGGGAAGTGGCGGTGCGGTCCCCTACGGCACTGCGTAGGATCCTACGGTCTTGGCGTGCATCCGTGCGTCGCTGCGGTCCGGTCCCAGGTCGACGGGCACGTGCACCTTCCGCCGACCACTGGCGACAACATCGATGTACTGTGGAGACCTCACGCCCCACGTGTTGAGCAATTCGGCGGTACGTCCACCCGGCCTCCCGCATGCCCACTATACGCCCTCGCTCAAAGTCCGTCAACTGCACATACGGTTCACGTCCACGCTGTCGCGGCATGCTACCAGTGTTAAAGACTGCGGTGGAGCTCCGTATGCCACGGCAAACTGGCTGACACTGACGGCGGCGGTGCACAAATGCTGCGCAGCTAGCGCCATTCGACGGCCAACACCGCGGTTCCTGGTGTGTCCGCTGTGCCGTGCGTGTGATCATTGCTTGTACAGCCCTCTCGCAGTGTCCGGAGCAAGTATGGTGGGTCTGACACACCGGTGTCAATGTGTTCTTTTTTCCATTTCCAGGAGTGTATAATGTTAAATTGGGGCTAACGAATTTTCATAACTTATCTTGCTACAATGAAAACTCGGTACTGCTCGAAATTGGTGAAAATTAAAATGCAGCGCAGCGGCAAACCAGCTAAAGGAAAACCTTGTCAAGTGCAATGCAAGGAAAATAAATTGTGCTAGCCACGTCATGCTTTATGCTTTGAGCGTGTTCACTCAGCGCAATGTGTGACACAAAATTACGAAAGTTTCATGAGAAGACGGTGGAAGGATCTAAAGTTATTGAACGGCTGAAAAGAAACTAGCATTCAAAATCAATATCGTGAAACTGATTGCCTAATGATTACAATCACCTTAACAAAATTCAATTCTTACAAGGAAAAATATTACCCTGCCATACGTTGCGTTACTGAAATCACAAAGCAGTGGTGTATTTGCAACTCTCAATCCAGCTATGTGAGCACACATCCTGGTTTAATCACGATTCGATAGTCAAACTGACCTGAATCAATAAAGCAAAAATCGTGCTAGTTGCCTTTCTCAAGATAGATTACCCGCGGGCAAGCAGCAGCATTACCTGAATATTTTCGCATTTCTCAAATCAGTGTTCACACAATCATATTTATAGAAAGTGACATCCTCTTCCTATTCATCTCCGTGTTCTGCTAGTTACCTCTCAGTAGCTCGATCAACACCCGACTGTCTCTCTACTCACTGGATGCTACACGACCAACGACAATGCTACTGAGAACCAAAGATCACATTGTTTGTATTCATAACCTCTGTGACGTAACATATCGACTGTGCAATATTCTTTTTGAATAATATCCAGCGTACGCATACGAAGATACACATCGAATAAAAAGGAAGCTCGTAACACTTCCACTGAATGCCAAAAGTAAGTTAGAAACCTAACAACCTGTGGCTGATTTTATCTGTGTGGCATAGCTGATAAAATCTTTTGTGCTCCTAAAATCTCGTGGTAACGATATTTATGTCATGCAGGAACACCTTGTGTTGCAAGTCGAAAATGCTCTTATTGGTCGGCCTGATGAACTGACTAATACACTCCTGGAAATTGAAATAAGAACACCGTGAATTCATTGTCCCAGGAAGGGGAAACTTTATTGACACATTCCTGGGAACAGATACATCACATAATCACACTGACAGAACCACAGGCACATTGACACAGGCAACAGAGCATGCACAATGTCGGCACTAGTACAGTGTATATCCACCTTTCGCAGCAATGCAGGGTGCTATTCTCCCATGGAGACGATCGTAGAGATGCTGGACGTAGTCCTGTGGAACGGCTTGCCATGCCATTTCCACCTGGCGCCTCAGTTGGACCAGCGTTCGTGCTGGACGTGCAGACCGCGTGAGACGACGCTTCATCCAGTCCCAAACATGCTCAATGGGGGACAGATCCGGAGATCTTGCTGGCCAGGGTAGTTGACTTACACCTTCTAGAGCACGTTGGGTGGCACGGGATACATGCGGACGTGCATTGTCCTGTTGGAACAGCAAGTTCCCTTGCCGGTCTAGGAATGGTAGAACGATGGGTTCGATGACGGTTTGGATGTACCGTGCACTATTCAGTGTCCCCTCGACGATCACCAGTGGTGTACGGCCAGTGTAGGAGATCGCTCCCCACACCATGATGCCGGGTGTTGGCCCTGTGTGCCTCGGTCGTATGCAGTCCTGATTGTGGCGCTCACCTGCACGGCGCCAAACACGCATACGACCATCATTGGCACCAAGGCAGAAGCGACTCTCATCGCTGAAGACGACGCGTCTCCATTCGTCCCTCCATTCACGCCTGTCGCGACACCACTGGAGGCGGGCTGCACGATGTTGGGGCGTGAGCAGAAGACTGCCTACCGGTGTGCGGGACCGTAGCCCAGCTTCATGGAGACGGTTACGAATGGTCCTCGCCGATACCCCAGGAGCAACAGTGTCCCTAATTTGCTGGGAAGTGGCGGTGCGGTCCCCTACGGCACTGCGTAGGATCCTACGGTTTTGGCGTCCATCCGTGCGTCGCTGCGGTCCGGTCCCAGGTCGACGGGCACGTGCACCTTCCGCCGACCACTGGCGACAACATCGATGTACTGTGGAGACCTCACGCCCCACGTGTTGAGCAATTCGGCGGTACGTCCACCCGGCCTCCCGCATGCCCACTATACGCCCTCGCTCAAAGTCCGTCAACTGCACATACGGTTCACGTCCACGCTGTCGCGGCATGCTACCAGTGTTAAAGACTGCGATGGAGCTCCGTATGCCACGGCAAACTGGCTGACACTGACGGCGGCGGTGCACAAATGCTGCGCAGCTAGCGCCATTCGACGGCCAACACCGCGGTTCCTGGTGTGTCCGCTGTGCCGTGCGTGTGATCATTGCTTGTACAGCCCTCTCGCAGTGTCCGGAGCAAGTATGGTGGGTCTGACACACCGGTGTCAATGTGTTCTTTTTTCCATTTCCAGGAGTGTATCTTTGTTGGATTCAGGGATGATCTAATCTCCTAAGAATGTATTCGTTTCTACAATATACTGTAATTATTTCTTTCGCCGCGTAAGTTCGAAAGGTCCGTGACTATGTCTAGAAACTCGTATGCAACGGGATTAAAAGTTACCAAGGTCTGTCACAGAAACAGTCCGCGACATTGTGTATTGAATATTGTGCGTTGCGGGATAGTATTTCGTAGGAGTTTCGAATACCAACGAAAGTGAGATTCTCAAACTATGTTGGGCGGCCGTTCCAGAGCGGATGTGTCATCGAGTAGCTCCAGTCGGAAGACTTGCACCAGACCGTTGTTGTATCGACTAGCTGGTGCCACACATTGCTATTCTAATTTCCTCTCTAATATTAGCTGATCACATTTGGTGCAGTGACAAGCCTAAGGAAAAATTTATTGAAGATTTGAGAAAACAGATATGAAAAAACGGCGCCCCGACCAAACTGAGCAGAAAATATTAAATGTCCGCCATTTAGAAGAAAACAACTAATTGACAATTTCAAAGATGAGTTTATGCTCCATACTTGTGGGTAATCTCTGTATACCAATAAAAAGAGATGCCCAGTCCAAACAGCTAAGGATAGAAAATTGAAATTTGGAGAGATTGTTTATATTATAATGTAGACATCGTTTAGTGAAGGATTGTTCGAAATCATCCCTCCCCCCCCCCTCCCCCCACAAGTTGGTAAAGTAGGGATGAAAGAGTCTTTTTTGAAAATATGCCGCTATTAATACAATTTTGATGCTAGAGCTATGAAAATTGTATTTGGTTTCACGGTCATAAATAAAGAAATGTTTTTCAACATTTTTTGAAATTTAACCGCTATGGGGGTGAACAGTGAACGAAATTTTTTTAAATAAATTGGTAAGGAATTAGTAACGCATTTTTAAAGCTACACCTATGAGAACTGGCATTTGATTTCTCGGTTAGAGGCAAAAAAAAAAAATTAATGTCTCACTGCTTTTCGAAATTCAACCCATAATATGATGAAGTAGGGTATGAAAACTATTAGGAAAATGTTTCGGTATGTTAAGACATTTTTAAAGCTCAATCATGAAAATTGGTATTTCAGTTCTCGGTTAGAAATAAATAAATGAAATGATAATTAAATGGACACCCTAGCTGCAAACAGGCGTTGATGTACTTCATTGGGGACATGTTGAAAATGTGTGCCCCGACCGGGACTCGAACCCGGGATCTCCTGCTTACATGGCAGACGCTCTATCCATCTGAGTCACCGCGGGCACAGAGGATAGTGCGTCTGCAGGGACTTATCCCTTGCACGCTCCCCGTGAGATCCACATTCCCAGCGTGTCCACACCACTACATTCGTAGTGCGCCTAATAGATGTTTGCCCATCATACTCATTACTCGTGGCAGATTAATCTACCAAGTCCCGTACGAGTTCGGGCATAGCGTGTGCGTTCGCATAAGAAGGTCAATGGCTGGGAAGCCATATTTTAACTATATATGACGGTAGTATCTGCTCCCGAAAGAACAGTTACCGTGGATGACCATGCAGCTTTGCTAGAAATGAAATGATAATTAAATGGACACCCTAGCTGCAAACAGGCGTTGATGTCCTTCATTGGG
The DNA here is from genome assembly GCF_021461395.2 of Schistocerca americana. Classification (NCBI taxonomy): domain Eukaryota; kingdom Metazoa; phylum Arthropoda; class Insecta; order Orthoptera; family Acrididae; genus Schistocerca; species Schistocerca americana. Next base: position 296,078,663 of record NC_060121.1, on the reverse strand, counting down.
GACATGTTGAAAATGTGTGCCCCGACCGGGACTCGAACCCGGGATTTCCTGCTTACATGGCAGACGCTCTATCCATCTGAGCCACCGCGGGCACAGAGGATAGTACGTCTGCAGGGACTTATCCCTTGCACGCTCCCCGTGAGATGGATAGAGCGTCTGCCATGTAAGCAGGAGATCCCGGGTTCGAGTCCCGGTCGGGGCACACATTTTCAACATGTCCCCAATGAAGTACATCAACGCCTGTTTGCAGCTAGGGTGTCCATTTAATTATCATTTCATTTCTAGCAAAGCTGCATGATCATCCACGGTAACTGTTCTTTCGGGAACAGATACTACCGTCATATATAAATAAAGAAATATGTTTTGGGGTGAAAGTTTCTATTGAAACATCACCACAAGAAATTAAAAGCAGGATTAACAAAAACTTCCGACTCCAGCTACCAGAATACGTTTTTGATCAGAAGTACATGAGGAAAAGAGTATGCTTTTATGACCTTAATTAGGGTGAAGAGTGTAGAGGGTATTGCTGTTTATGAACAGCAAGGATGCTATTAATTAAAAACAAAAAAGATTTCTACATAGACCAAGCCAGCTACGGGAGCGAAGCAGCGGGCTCTAAGCTAGTCTAAAATATAAAAATCAATGTTTGTTTGTCTTCTATTCGTTCCTATATCAGTCAGCCAATTAACACGAAGCTTTGGTGAGTTATTGTGCGTACGCCTGCAGACTTCCTGTTGGAGTAACCACTTACCACACAAAAAAGCGGTGGCGGTGAAAAGGTAATAATATCGGTCGATATCCAATTTCTTTAATCTCACGTCTTCTCATCACAACGCTCATACCTAGAACTGGTTTGGGTATGTTATCGCCACTATGTTCTTATGCAAATAATTCTACAAATAATAAGTCATGTATATACAAAATTTAACTGAAATAGCTCGAAACATTCTTGAGTTAATGCTTTATGCATCTATCTTTCATTTCCACCATTGCTTCTTTGATGTATATTTCTGTCATTGTTAAGGACGAGTGACTGGATTTCTTTCTCATACCCATCGTAATCCAAATACTTTCTTGCTCGTCCAGTATTATTGTTCCTTCTGGGTTCTTATACATACTGTAAAGGGTGGCCAAAATAATGTCTTATAAACTACATACAGATAAGTCACTCGTTTATTGTAAATACACAATACAGTGTAGTAATTGATCATTATGAGAAACAGCGTATTGAACACTCAACTTGTCAATAGTTCACAGGAGGTGCTGAAAATGTCCCCCATAAATTTAGATACACAACTCAGCACGTTTCAACATGTTTCTGGAAACTTGCTAACTCATTTGGTGTGATTCCCGCAATATGACTGTAGGCTTTACCCTTTAAATTAGCCCACAAATAAAAATCACAGGTAGGCAGATTCTTTATCGCAGTATCTAAAGCCTTAGCAAACTTCAAACGCATCTCATCATTCCTAATTACTTTAGTATCCCACTTCCTTCCACACCGATTCTTCCACACAAGTCTCAAACTTCAGTCTGCTCTTCATCACAAAATTTTTCTATCTTGACCACACTTTATTATTTCTTACTTCGGTTAGTGCTTCGGCCAACTGCCATCATCGGATGTGTCATGATACACAAAGTAAAAACGTGGGGTATACAGTTCCTAGGATACACTCTATTTCAGTAAATCACAAAATAATAACTGCCGACAGTAAATATGGTACAAACACATTACTGTACGTGAGTAACTTTCAAACAGCAGCACAATGTATGTCGCCAAATAGTACACGTTTGTATCTACGAGGTGTAGGTACGTACTGGTGCCGACACAGCCACAGGTAAGAAGGTGAATTACTCGACCGCCAGTAAGTGGCTTTCGAGACATAATAAGAGCGCACTCTAATTGGCTGATGATTGGTAAATGCAAACATGAATAAAGTACAAATCAGATTATAAATATACTTTCCAGTTTCGTTAATATGTTAAGCAATGATTAAAATGACAAGTACATATGGATTAATACATTTTCATCTCAATGGCTCTCTTCAGATTTTTACAAACTTTACGTAACATAAGATTTGGAAAAAATATAACAGCTTAGAGTACAATAATGCAGCACCAAATGAAAGGCTGCACATCAAAATGAAACTGTGGAGCCAAAAATCAGCAGAAAACAGTCAACAACACAATCAAGTAAAAAGCAATGACAAAAACGTAGGAACACGACTGCAAGGTGAATAGTGCTCAATCCGTGTTGAGCCAACAAAATCTGGGTGGATGAGAGCGGGCTCGTTTACCAAACACTAAGACGTCGTAACAGATCATAAAAGATTTCAGAAAACCAATTTCTACTAAAATCCGTCTGCTCGTTACCACTCGTTGTGACTGCCTTTTTCTAAGAGAATATTTCTCAAGTTCTTCCAAGTTATTAAGCACACAGCATTTAGCTGCTTCATGTAGGATTTTAAGGCTTTCTGTAATAGATCCAGATTACGTTTCTAGGAACTTAAATGGTTTCCCAAAGCACTCCTTTTGGACGGCTGTCAGTGCTCCATGTGTTCCAGGTCAGAAGAATTTTGTTTGTTTGTGCAAGATTATGGCCGCTGATCTATACAAAGAAGTCCTGTCGGCTATTTTACTCTTCATCATTACTAATGTACTGGGTATGCCTTACAATCCAATATCTGATTTCAGAATCTCTGTCTGACCATGTAATCCAGCTGAAAACTTCCCTAATCTTCACGCGTTTTCTAAGTGTATCTTCTGCTCCTGTGATAACTGAACAGTGTATTCGCTATTACTAGCTAAAATTTATTGCAGAATTCAATTACTTTTTCTCTTCTCTCATTCCTACTTCCAAGACTACATATTCTCCAGTAACACTTACTTCTCCTCCTTCCCTTACTACCGCGTTACAATCCCCCGTTATTATTAGAATATCTTCTCCTGAAATACCCGTTCAATATCCTCATGTATTTTCTCTCTCTCTTCGTCTTTTATTTGCACATACTGGGATAATGAATACCACAGAAGGCAGTTCCGCTGAAGAAAAATGGACATTTCTAAAAAGAGCATACACAGAGTTGGGCAGAAGTGTAGGCACGAGAAAGATAATTGAAGAAACAGTGGCTGACAGAAGAAATACGTCAGTTGATTAGGGAAAGAAGGAAGAACAAAAGCGTTCAGTGAAAGGCAATATAAGTCATTTAGGAATGAGATAAAAAGGAAGTGCAGGGAAGCTGAGGCGAAATAGTTGCATGAAAAATGCGAAGAAATGGAAAAGAACTGGTCATCGGTGACCAGATTCGGCGGGCCAAAAAGTCAAAAAACATTCGGCGAAATTAAAAGCAAAGATATCAGAATTAAGAGTGCAAGAGAAATTCCGCTTTTTAAAGAAGAGATGAGAGCGATTTGGTAGGAAGAATTTATTGAAGGGGAGGCACTGCCTGCTGACATGATTGAAGAAGAAATGGAAGTCGATTTTGAAGACATAAGGTATCCAGTATTTCATTCACTGACGGAGATGTAGAAGACTCACGATCAAATAATCCAGAAGGCATAAATTAAATTTTTTTCGGAATTTCTGAAATCGCTGGCAGAAATGGAAACCAAACGACGATCGAAAGTGGTGTGTATAACCTATGAGACTGGAGATAGGTTGTCAAACTTTCTTAATAGTATCATTATGAAGACGGAAAGGGTAGAAAAATGCAAGAATTATTGCACAATCAGATTAACATTTCATGCATCCAAATTGCAGATGGAAAACGGAAAACGAAATTAGGGATCTTTTAGGTGACGATTATCTGGGCTGTGGGAAACATAAAGGCACTAGGGAGACAATTCTGATGCTATTTTTGATAACGGAAGCGAGTCTTACGAAAAAGACACGTTTATAGGTTTTGTTGACTCAGGAAAACGTTGATAATGTAAAATGGTGCAAATTTTTCGAAGTTGTAAGAAAAATATGTGTAAGCTGCTGGGAAAGAGGGTGATGTATATTATGTACAAGGATCAAGAGGAAGAATAAGAGTGGAAGATCAAGAAAGAAACACTCGAATTAGAAAGCATGTAAAACAGGGATGCAGTCATTTGGCCCTAGTGTTCAATCTATACATGGAAGAAGTAAGAGTGGAAACAAAAGAAAGGTTCAGAGTAGGATTAAAATTGAGCCTGTGAGTATCTCAGTGATAAGATTCGCTGACGAAATTGCTATCCTCACTCAAAGCTAGAAAGAACTGCTGGATACACTGAATGGAATGAGCACTCTACTGTGCAGATAATGACAGAGTAAACCGAAGAAAGACGAATAGTAGCGGAACTGAGATTAGTGACAAACTTCATAGAATTACGATGCAAACTAAGCGAAGGAATTCCACTATCCTGGAACAAAAAAAACGCATGACGATCGAAGCGAAGAGGACATAGTAAACAAACATAGGAAAAGAAGGTTTTTATGGACGAAAGAAGATTGGTCTTATGAAACTGATGCCTTAATATGAAGAAGAAATTTCGGAGAATGGGCGTGGAACACAGAATTGGATGGAAATCAATCACATGCTGTGGGAAAACACGAAAGGAAGAGAATAGAAGCGTTTGAGATGTGGTGATACAGAAGAATATTGAAAATTACGTGGGCAGATGAGTTACGGAACGAGGTAATTCTCCGCATAATTACTGAGGGAAGAAATATGTGGAAAACACTGACGAGTAGAAGTGAGAGGATGAAAGGACGTGTGTTAATGTGCCAGAGAATAACTTCCATGGTACTGAAGGGGGCTGTAGAGTGTAAAAATTGCTGCTGTAGCAGCAAGCGAATCGCATCATTTATTACTCATGAGGAAAGAAGAGTGTAATACAAATTTGGCAACAATAACCACAACAACGTTCCAAAATAAATCGCTGACAGCGTGTTGGTGCCGTTTATATCCAGACTTGATACTCAAAATTACCGAAATAAGGCTATGAATAGAGAGAGAGTACGAAAGATTTAGTGGGTTTTTCCTTATGATCTTCAGAGTTAGCAGGCTATCCTGAACAGTATGATCTCAATCTTGTTTTACTGTTCAGTCAGTTATCAAAGAGCAGTGAAATAGAACAAATCCGCGAGCAATGCACTTAAAGTGCTCAGTCCTCTACATTGACCTTTATTTTTCTTTACCTCTTAAATAAGGGTTGCCATTCATCGCCGCGCGGGATTAGCCGAGATGTCTCAGGCGCTGCAGTCATGGACTGTGCGGCTGATCCCGGCGGTGGTTCGAGCCCTCCCTCAGGCATGGGTGTGTGTATTTGTCCTTAGGATAATTTAGTTTAAGTAGTGTGTAAGCTTAGGGACTGATGACCTTAGCATTTAAGTCCCATAAGATTTCACACACATTTGAATTTTGCCATCCACCCCGATATATCGTGGTCGTCACAGTTATGGAGGTAGGGTCGTATGGGACCAAACTGATGAGGTCATCGCTCTCTAGGCTTACACACTACTTAATCTAACTTAAACTAACTTACGCTAAGGACAACACACACAAGCACACACCCATGCCCGAGGGAAGACTCGACCCTCCGACGGGGAGAGCCGCACGAACCATGCCAAGGCGCCTAATACAGCGGGGCTGACATCCCGAAAACACCCAAATTTGTTCCGATTTTGCAAAATACTGTTACGAGATTGGCTCAGGTATTTAAGTAGCGCCATCTGTTAGCGTAACATGTAAATGTAGCCTCGATTTCATTTATGTCAACAGGCTTATGTTGTCAAGGTCGTCTCATAGATGGCGTTGCATGTTGCGAATTCTGTATCGACGATCCGAGCACGTTTTAGACCTGGCGCCACCACTCGATAAAATACCAGACTTCTCTAGTAGCACTGCACTGGTACTTGTTAAACAGCGTACTATTCAAACAGCGCCATGAGGAAGAATCGGACAGTTCCTATTTGAATAGCGATCTGATAAGATGATGGTGCGAGTGTGTTTTCTATTCCCGCACACAATGTGACTGTTGAAAGAGTAATTTTCGTTGATGTCGGTTCAGTGGACTGATGAAAGACATCGACTGCAGCCGGGAACTGTGGAATCAATCTTACAGTGGCAGTTTAACTATAAGCTGACTTACATGGAGTTTTATAAATATGTAAAATGGAAAAAAGACTCTCTGAAAAAGGGAAAATCTTCCGAAAAATATGGTGTACCAACTACTTCTGCTGCAAGAAGTTCCATGTAATTTTGTTCTAAATAAAATGTAATTGTATTAAATAAAATTTTTACTTAATTTCTACAACCCCATCTCAGAGTGCTCCGATAATATTCCGGTGACCCCACCTACTAACTTTGTTTGCATTGTGTTAATTGCAACGACGCTGTTCATGGAACAGGCGTCGAAGTTGAGACTAGCAGTCTGCTATCCACTTCCGCCTGACGCGTTCTTTCAACAAGTCTGTGCGACTAGGAAGGAAGGAGTAGCAACGTGCGATGTATGTTTAGTATTTCGTGGATTGAAAATTTGTTACAGAGATATCTTTGTGCGCTTTACGTTAACATGGCCATACTTCAATAGTCATTTGTTAGCTGAGTATGGCCTGAAAAGATCCACGCCAGGCCGGCCGTTGTGACCGAGCGGTTCTAGGCGCTTCAGTCTGGAACCGCTACAGTCGCATGTTCGAATTCTGCCTCGGGCGTGGATTTGTGTGATGTCCTTAGGTTTAAGTAGTTCTAAGTCCTAGGGGACTGATGACCTCAGATGTTAAGTCCCATAGTGCTCAGAGCCATTTGAACCATTTTTCTTATGCACGTCAGGTAGTATTTTCAACTGGTGTCAAATAATGAACTGCAGAAAGTTAAGAAGAATGTATTGTGTGTTTACAATCTTTATTATATTCTGCGAAGCACTGACTTACATTTCTGTCGTGTTATTTCACACGTGCTCCAGTCAAATCAACAGGCCATTTCCCTAAGTTAGATAATTAAATTAAATGACACAATCACAGCTCGATTTTCATTGATCAACAGGTGTGGCGAACGTAACATAAATCCGACCATTTAATAAACATATCGGATACCCAAAATAGCGCACAACAAACGGCTAAACTCGTTCTCCATTTGTTGTAACAATCAGCATCAGAAAAGACAGAAATTATAGAGAACTAAATTAATCTTATTTAAGCAGCTGTTTTCCACACATTTTCCGCTTTAAGTTCATTTCAGGCAGCTAAAGTTTTGTGCTGACGTCACTCAGTCAATAGTGCTGAATATAGGTGCGAATAAAAATAATCGGTTCGCAAAAAAAGAAGCAGACCAGTGTGGACGCAGCTGTTTCTGTGAGCGCCAGTCGCAGCGCTCAACAAGTGCCGCCAACGCCTGAACAACGCTGTGAAGTGACAGAGAGGAGAATGTTACATGGAGGTGCAGACAGCAGCAAGTATCACTACTTTGTTTAACAGAACTGGAAGCAAACATCAAATATTTCGAGCTTGCCGAGCGCAGCTATACTATTATCGTCACTAGGTAAGAAATGGTGAAACTATTTTTACCGGCATTACTGTCCAGTTGTCGAGAATTCATTATTTTATTTTTTATTTGGCACATGAGCATAAAACTAACCTATGAACTTACATATAATTAACAAGTATACCACAATAATTAAACCAAAACGCTCTCCCTCTCCCCGTCTCTCTCTCACACATACACGTACACACGCCCAGTCACATAGGCGTGCGTACGTATTGACTCTGAAGATAAATTTACCCGGGAAAAAGAAGAGAACCTCATTATTATGGCCTGTTTTTCATAAAAAAGAGTACAAAAGGTGATAAAAATTATTTTTTAACACAGTAAACTTATCGATGTTGGGAAAGAATAATTCATGTTGACTGGAAATTACATCTTTGTGTGGATATTATAAACAGTGTCGAAAACGACTGTTTGTTAAATTGGTTATTTATTTGGTTCCGTTGGACGATGCGAGGCGAAGCAACTTCATTATGGAATGAGTCAATGCATAGTTTTCAGAATTCTGGTCAGAAAATTTATGAGCAAACGAATTACAGAACTAATAAAATACAAAAGAGGAGAGGGGGTTGGTTGGTTGGTTCGGGGAAGGAGACCAGACAGCGTGGTCATCGGTCTCCTCGGATTAGGGAAGGATGTCGGCCGTGCCCTTTCAGAGGAACCATCCCGGCATTTGCCAGGAGTGATTTAGGGAAATCACGGAAAACCTAAATCAGGATGGCCGGACGCGGGATTGAACCGTCGTCCTTCCGAATGCGAGTCCAGTGTCTAACCACTGCGCCACCTCGCTCGGTGGAGAGGGGGAGTTTACGAATAAACAACACATTACAAGAAAATTCAGAACTGAGAGGGACTCGTGTACAGAACTGAAAGAGTGTTCCAACAAGATAAACTTTAATTTTAATACTATCGAGCGAGGTGGCAAAGTGGTTCGCAAAATCGAGTCGCACTCTGGAGGACAACGGTTCACACCCGCCTTCGACCATCGAAATTTAGGTTTTCTGTCATTTCACTAAATCACTCCATGTAAATGCCGGGATGGTTCCTTCGAAAAGGGTATTGTTGGCTTCCTTCCCCATCCTTCCGTAATCTGAGCTTACGCTTACTTTGTAACGACGTCGTTGTCGACGGAGCGTTAAACTCCTTACTTCCTTTCTTTTTTATTTAAATGCGAGGGGTTTATCACCCTTTGTTTTCAGTTCTGTTAGGAGTTTATTCAAACTAACTTCCTGGGCAGTAAGAATCCTTCTGTACAATGTTCAAGGAACTGTTATCCAAGTGCATATCGTTCCCCCTCCCACCCTCTATAACAGTTTCTTCCGAATGAGTCAGTGATGTCAACAACAGATCTCATGGTGGAATATACTGAGGTGACAAGTCATGGGTTAGTCGTGGATTACCTCGTAGTATCGTATCTGGCCTCCTTTTTCCCGGCTTAGTGGAGCAACCCTTCGTTCCGTGCTGCCTATGGAGCAGTCCGTAAGTGCGGGAGTGTTGCCGGTGCAGGATTTTGTGCACGACGTGATCTCTCAGTTTATGTCACAATGTTTGATGGGATTCATGTCGGGCGATCTGGGTGGCCAAATTATTCGCTCGAATTGTCCAGAATGTTCTTCAAACCCAATCGCGAACAATTGTGGCCCTGTGACAAGGCGCATTGCCGTCCATAAAAATTCCATCGTTGTTTGGGAACATGAAATCCATGAAAGGTTACACATGGTCTCCACGTAGACGAACACAACTGTTTCCATTCCAGCTAAACGCAGCCCTAACCATATTGGAGCCACCACTACCTTGCACAGTGCTTCGTTGATAACCTGGGTCCATGGCTTCGTGGGGTCGGCGCCACATTCGAACCGTACCAGCAGCTCTTACTAACAGAAATATGAACTCATCCGATCTGCCCACGGTTTTCTAGTCGTCTACATTTCAACCATTATGGTTACGAGCCTAGGAGAGGCGCTGCAGGCGATGTCGTGCTGTTAGCAAAGGCATTCGCGTCGGTCGTGTGATTTCATAGCCCACCAACCCCAAATATCTCCGCTCTGTCGTAACGGATACGCTCGTCGCACGTCTCACATTGATTTCTGCGGATATTTCACGCAGTGTTGCTTGTCTGTTAGCACTGACTACCCTATGCAAATGCCGCTGCTCTCGGTCGTCAAGTGAAGGCCGTCGGCCACTGCATCATCCGTGGTGAGAGGTAATTCCGAAACTGAATTACCCAAGCGCCTAGCTTCAGCTACCATTCCGCGTTCGAAGTCTGCCAATTCCCGTCGTGCGGCCATAGTCACATGGGAAAGTTTGTCACATGAACCAGCTGAGTACATGTGATAGCTGCGCCATTGCACTGCTCATTTATACCCTGTGTACACGACAATACCGCCATCATTATATGTGTATATCGCTGTACCATAACTTTGTCACCTCAGTACAAGCTAGTGAGTTGACAACCCTGATCAGTCTGGACGCGTTTTTCAAATGGTTCAAATGGCTTTAAGCACTACGGGACTTAACATTTGAGGTCGTCAGTCCCCTAGACTTAGAACTACTTAAACCTAACTAACCTAAGGACATCACACACATCCATACCCGAGGCAGGATTCGAACCTGCGACCGTAGCAGCAGCGCGGTCCCGGACTGAAGCGCCTAGAACCGCTCGGTCACAGCGGCCACCTGGCCGCGTTTTTCTGAGTTGAGAACACTGTTGATGAGAGCAGAGAGTTGCGCGAAAATACAACACCATACAACAGTAGAGGCAAAAAGTAAGAAAGCCGCCACGTTTGAGATCAGCCATAGTGGGGATTATTATTATGGTGATGGAAATAGCATTGTATGTCTCCACATGACGTTGTACGTGATGCTTGCAGAAATGCTTTCCAGCCGCAGTTCTAATAATTTAAAATGGTCGACTGTAATGACTGTTTTATCATAATGCAGCTGCAAAATTTCGATATCCGACAATTCCATCTCAGTAACTATGCATTACGTATCCAGCAGTTGAGCATTAACCTGTTCTCTGAAAGCCACTTCCCTGTTGTTTACATCATTTAAATTACATTACACATATTTCGCAATAACACTTGTGTGATCTGCAAAGAGATGAATTTTTATGCCACGCTTCATGTTTAGTAGCATATCATTTATATTCCTGGTGATTATTACTGAAGTGCAGCTACTCACAGAAATCCAGTGTGGGCTGTAATTATCGTATAGCAGCGAAACCTAATAAATATTGTAATGCTTTAATGCGGAATGATTTATGGTGGAAAAACATTAGTTCCAATTTTAGCCATCAGATGCAAGTTTGGCGGTGTGAAAACAAGAAAGATGTTTATACTTGTTTCTATATGTAATGGATCAGGAACAGGACGTGGGCACAAAAGGTCAAATAAGTCAAAGGCATAACGTTGATTTTATTATTAACCGTCGCTTTCGCAATTTGTCAGTATAAGCATCGACGAGCATGGACGAGATAGTGCTTCCGTAAGACAACGTGATCAACAATTACTCGCGAAAGTTCCGGTGGATTCTGAACTACGTGTTTTGAATACAGCTCTTAAGGACCGGTGGAGACCGAACGTTTCCCTGGTAAACGCGTACCTTTAGATAATCCCAGGTCCGAAAATCACATGGTTTCAGATCATGTGATTTTGCAGGTCACGCATCTGGAAACTCATTCAAGGAAGATTGCACTAAGCAGATCTCTCACATAGATGTGCTCTTCCAAAACAGGAATCACATGCTTTACAAGGAGGTCCCGATAGCACGCGGCACACATGACAGGCCCTCTGGGTATACTCTCTTCAAAAAAACAATGGACCCACGCCACTGTCAAGTACAGCGGGTGCAATGGCTCTTCGTGCTCAACACGCGGTTAAATACACTACTCGCCATTAAAATTGCTACACCACGAAGATGACGTGCTACAGACCCTAAATTTAACCGACAGGAAGAAGATGCTGTGATGTGCAAATAATTAGCTTTCCAGAGCATTCACACAAAGTTGGCACGTGTGACGACACCTACAACGAGCTGATATGAGGAAAGTTTCCAACCGATTTCTCATACACAAACAGCAGTTGACTGGCGTTGCCTCGTGAAACACTGTTGTGATGCCTTGTGTAAGGAGGAGATATGCGTAGCATCACGTTTCCGACTTTGATAAAGGTCGGATTGTAGCCTATCGTGATTACGGTTTATCGTATCGCGACATTGCTGCTCGAGTTGGTCGAGATCCAATGACTGTTAGCAGAAAATGGAATCGGTGGGTTCAGGAGGGTAATACGGAACGCCGTTGTGGATCCCAACGGCCTCGTATCACTAGCAGTCTAGATGACAGGCATCTTATCCGCATGGCTGTAACGGATCGTGCAGCCAGGTCTCGATCCCTGAGTCAACAGATTGCAAGACAACAACCATCTGCACGAACAGTTCGACGACGTTTGCAGCAGCATGGACTATCAGCTCGGAGAGCATGGCTGCGGTTACCATTGACGCTGCATCACAGACAGGAGCGCCTGCGATGCTGTACTCAACGACGAACCTGAGTGCACGAATGACAAAACATCAATTTTTCGGATGAATCAAGGTTCTGTTTACAGCATCATGATGGTCGCATCCGTGTTTGGCGACATCGCGGTGAACGCACATTGGAAGCGTGTATTCGTCATCGCCATACTGGCTTATCACCCGGCGTGATAGTATGGGGAGCCATTGGGTTACACTTCTCGGTCACCTCTTGTTCGCATTGACGGCACTTTGAACAGTGGACGTTACATTTCAGATGTGTTACGACCCATGGCTCTACCCTTCATTCGATCCCTGCGAAACCCTACATTTCAGCAGGACCGCATGTTGCAGGTCCTGTACAGGCCTTTCTGGACACAGAAAATGTTCGACTGCCGCCCTGGGCAGCACATTCTCCAGATCTCTCACCAATTGAAAACGTCTGGTCAATGGTGGCCGAGCAACTGGCTTGTCACAATATGCCAGTCACTACTCTTGATAAACTGTGGTATCGTGTTGAAGCTGCATGGGCTGCTGTACCTGTACACGCCATCCAAGCTCTGTTTGACTCAATGCCCAGGCGTATCAAGGCCGTCATTACGTCCAGAGGTGGTTGTTCTGGGTACTGATTTCTCAGGATCTATGCACCCAAACTGCGCGAAAATTTAATCACATGTCAGTTCTGGTATAATATATTCGTCCAATGAATACCCGTTTATCATCTGCATTTTTCTTGGTTGTAGCAATTTTAATGGCCAGTAGTATAGTAGCCCAGATTCGGTAGTTCTATGTATTCGTTTGACCGTGTGGTGTAAAATGGGTTTCGTCGCCCCCATGCAATATTGCTTGGCCACGTGTCAGAAACTGCATTCCGTGCCAGCAAGCGAAGAGCAAATTCAGAACGTTGGTGCGGATAATGACGTTTCAGTTACTGCATCGTCTGCATCTTGTACGCGTACCCAGCGTAAAATAGACTGCAAAACGTTCCTTGCTGTTGACCATTGGAGGACAATTCTCGTGACACTGCACGAGCACTAGCACTACCCAGGAAGGTGCTGCAAAGTCAGTTACGGCAACAGCAAGCTCGTCAATAACTTTCCCCGGAATAGGATGTCTTCCTCTTCCAGGTCCCACACCAAGCACACCAGTGCTCTTGAACTTCATCATCACGTTCTAAAGGACCGTTACTGACATCGGGCCTCTTCTCAGACCTTTCGTTCGGCGTCACTCTCTCAGTGCAGCACTGTAACTGCTTCCGTTCACATACAACAGTTTCAGTAACAGCGCACGAACTCTAATCTCGATATCCATACTTTTCACTCACGTTATAACTTGTCAAATAACAGCGTCGATGTCATACCGTCATAAAAACAGTCCACAATGCCAGATTTGGAGATGGTGGCTATAACTAGAACTATTTTTTTTCCAGCGCAAATCAGTTCCACAGTCACGCGTTAGCATATCCACTAACTTTCGCTGCCATACGATTGTTGCAGTGCACACTGGACCTCCTTGAGTAGTTGCACTTTCATTATGAGAAGCAACAGAGACATAACTCTGAGACAAAACCCCTGTTTGGAGGGACAGCATCTTTCCTCTTTCTGTCGATATTTCTAGAATTTTTTGGGATTTTTTCCTAATCCAGTAATGTCCCTATTTAGCAAAAAAGCTATTGTGTGGCCCACAGATTCAAATGCTTTTGTAAAATCAAATAAATCAAACGCATTCTGCCCTCAACCTATCTTCCAGCCCTGCTAGCGCCGCATATGCAAAAGAATAAGTAGCATATTCTGTGGATACATTATTCCGAAAGACTTGACAGCAAATTACACGTGCTCGTATGTCCCACTTCTCTCCAACTCATTTCACCTGCCTCGAGATGACTGGGTGTTTGTGGTGTTCTGATCATTTCATCATCATTCCTGAAAGTGATGGGATTTGATTGAGCAAAGGTTGGAAATTTATACGGGCGCTGATAACCGCGCAGTTGAGCGTCCCACAAAACCAGACGACATCATCATCATCATCATCTCCTACGCGTTGCTTTCACAAAAACTGTTGAAAACACTCATAGTAAAGAAACATGCCACTAATGATCTGTGTTATCTCTTTCGCTATTTTTTTTAACAAGTGAACTCAAAAATGGTTCAAATGACTGAGCACTATGGGACTTAACAGGTGAGGTCATCAGTCCCCTAGAACTTAGAACTACTTAAACCTAACTAACCTGAGGACATCACACACAACCATGCCCGAGGCAGGATTCGAACCTGCGACCGTAGCAGTCTCGCGGTTCCGGACTGAAGTGCCTAGAACCACTCGGCAACAGAGGCCGGCATAAAGTGAACAGACTAACGAGTATATCAGTCTGTCACGAAACTGACCACACCTGAAAGAGACATTACACAGGTGACTGAGCACAGACCTAACGTACAGTACACTGATCTCCACAATCTTACTTGTCCGGGCAATGTGCAAGTGCGCTGAGGAGCTCCCACTTCGTAAATGGGGCGTTATAGGGTTCACTGTGACTTGTAGTGAACGAGAGGACTTTCCTTTCCATCCACAGTTTGAGGATGCGAAAGGCGGGGGGTAGATCTCCGACCCAGAGGCTCGAGCATAGTGCTCAGCAAAGTGCTCGGCAAACGCGTTTGCGTCAGTAGATAACACACCATTGATGTTAATGCCAGTGACCTGTTTGGGTCTGGCACCCAAAAAGACGAGCCGGCCGCGGTAGCCGTGCGGTTCTGGCGCTGCAGTCCGGAACCGCGGGGCTGCTACGGTCGCAGGTTCGAATCCTGCCTCGAGCATGGGTGTGTGTGATGTCCTTAGGTTAATTAGGTTTAAGTAGTTCTAAGTTCTAGGGTACTTATGACCTAAGATATTGAGTCCCATAGTGCTCAGAGCCATTTGAACCATTTTTGAACCCAAAAAGACGTCTGATCTTCGTTCAGGCTGGCGAAGGTGACGTATGGCACCCAATGGTCGACATGTACTTCTCCCAACACTCCTGTTGCCATCGTTTATAAGCTAGTGAACGCGGGCACAGAGCCGCTTAAAGACTATTTGGTGCTCTTGGAAGGGTACCCGCTTATGTTGCTGTAGAGCTCGCCGACACTCTTTAATGGCCTCAGCGACTTCCGGCGACCACCAAGGGACTGTCTTTCGCCGGGGGCCTCCTAAAGAACGAGGGATCGCGTTTTCCGCCGCAGAAACGATCGTTGTCGTGACCTGCTCAGCGACAATATCGATGGCACCATGTGGGGGAGATTCAGCGGTGACAGCAGAGGTGAAGGCTTCCCAGTCTGCCTTGTTTAAAGCCCATCTGCTTAGGCGTCCGTGGGCATGACGCCAGGTGAGTGACAGGAAGAGGGGGAAACGGTCACTACCACACAGGTTGTCATGTGCCCTCCAGTGGATAGAGAGGAGAGTGACAGGAAGAGGGGGAAACGGTCACTACCACACAGGTTGTCATGTGCCCTCCAATGGATAGAGGGGATACAGCCAGGACTGCAAACCGAGAGCTCAATGGCTGAATATGTGCCATGTGCCACACTGAAACGTGTGGGGCATCTGTATTTAAGGGGCAGAGGACAAGTTATGACAGTAAATTTTCGACCTCCCTACCTCGGCCAGTAAGCATGGCGCCACCCCACAGTGGGTTATGGGTGTTAAAATCTCCCAAAAGTTGTAAGGTTTTAGGGAGTTGATCAATCAGTGCAGCAGATACGTTCAGGGGTACTGCGCCATCTGGAGGAAGATATACATTGCAGACAGTTATTTCCTGCGTCCTCATCCTGACAGCCACAGCTTCAAGAGGGGTCTGAAGGAGCACAGGTTCACTACATACTGAGTTGAGGACATAGACACATACTCCACCTGACACTATTATAGTCGCTACAGTTCCTGTAATATCCCTTATAGCTGCAGAGGGCAGCCGGCCGGAGTGGCCGAGCGGTTCTAGGCACTGAGCGACCACTACGGTCGCAGGTTCGAATCCTGCCTCGGGCATGGATGTGTGTGATGTCCTTAGGTTAGTTGGGTTTAAGTTGTTCTAAGTTCTAGAGGCCTGATGACCTCAGATGTTAAGTCCCATAGTGCTCAGAGCCATTTGAACCATTTTTGCAGAGGGCAAGCAACCGCATTGCTAGGAACCAGGTTTCCTGGAGGGTACTGCAGAAAACAGGGGTACAGCTTAACAGTTGCTGTAGCTCGGCCAGATGATGGAAAAAACTGCCGCAATTCCACTGGAGGATTACGTGATCGTGAAACTGGCAAGGCATGAAACAACCAATGAGGCAGTCTACGCTTCAGGGTCACCTGCTGCCACCAGATGAGTATCTGTGCGATCGACATCCGTTGTGTGTGAGAGCCCAGCGATATCTAGGTCCTCAGCAGTCACCAGAATCTCCACCTCGTCCTCAGACACAAAGCTTGTAGGCAGTGGTGGTGTGGGTGCCTTTCTCTTTTTACGTTTCTCTCGCTGCTCCTTAGGTCTGTCCAGCTGGGAGGGCTTCACTGATTCAGTCTCAGGGACTGTGGAGGACTGAAGCCCTAAGACCTGTGGTTGCTTCAGCCACTGGCAGGTGTCGGCTTTGCCACTGGTAGGAACCTGGGAGGGAGTGACCCAAGGGGTCCCTTCCTGGCGAGAGGAGCTGAAGAAGACTTACACTTCTCCAGCTGAGAAGTTTAAATTGACATCCCTGATGATTAAGGGGGGGGGGGGGGGGGAGGTGTTGCTCCTGAAGTAGGATGTGCAGGAGCAACAGGGAGGGAAGTGCCCCCCCCCCCCCACCATCAAGGGGGCAGGTGGAGTCTGACAGCTCAGAACCAACTGTATGTGATGGAATGGAAGATGGTACAGCCATAGTCGTAGTGGCGGCTTAGGTTGACGTCGTATGCACAGGATGTATGCTCTCATATTTTCACTTAATTTCAGTGTAGGCCAGTCGGTCCAGGGTCTTTTATTCCATTATTTTTCTTTCTTTCTGGAGAATCCTGCAGTCTGGTGAGCAAGACGAATGGTGCTCTCTGCAGCTGACGCAGGTGGGAGGCGGGGCACAGGGACTACTGGGATGTGAAGGACGTCCACAACTCCGACAGGTGAGGCTGGATGTACAGAGGGGAGGCATATGGCCAAACTTCCAGCACTTAAAGCACCACATTGGGAGAGGGATATATGGCTTTACCTCACAGCGGTAGACCTTGGCCTTCTCGGGTAATGTGTCACCCTCGAAGGCCAAGAAGAAGGCAACAGTGTCAACCTGATTATTGCTCGGACCCCAGTGGACGCGTCAGACGAAATGGACACCCCGCCGCTCTAAATTGGCGTGCAGCTCATCATTAGACTGCAAAAGAAGATCCCTGTGAAATATGGTACCCTGGACCGTATTTAATCTCTTGTGAGGCATGATGGAAACAGCAACATCCCCCAGCTTGTCACAAGCGAGTAGTGCCCATGACTGGGCAGAGGATGCTGTTTTGATCCAGACCGACCCTGACAGCATTTTGGACAAGCCGTCCACCTCCCCAAGCTTGTCCTCTAAATGCTCCACAAAAAACTGAGGTTTCGTTGACAAGAAAGATTCCACATCAGCTCTTGTACATACGAGGTATCAGGCTGGATAAGCTTTGCTGCCATCCTTAGCCTGGCGTTCCTCCCATGGTGTGGCCAGGGAGAAGCGAACGATTTGGGTTCGTATTTCTAAGCATTGAAGTTAGACCTTGACCACTTAGAGACTGTTGGTGTTTGATCACCAGCAAGAGATTATGTACTACATTTCATGGCATGTCATACGCCCTGATGCCACCCAATCCGAGCGAGGGACCTCCCCACGGGCGCCACCCAGCAAAGGCCACCTCGCAGGATGGCTATTGCCAGGAGTCCCGATGCCCCAGGGGTACAGGCATCTACTCCGTGGCATAGGTGGGTAGTTAACGGGGCAGTCATCAGCAGAGCGATTCCTGTGTGGTCAGGAGCCTATAACCTGTTAACAGGGTACATGACGGCCCCACCACAACAGACTGGCTACCGTGCTGGATATAAGGCGCAAACGAGCTAAGAAGTCCATTATCGTCAACAGCGCAGAAAGCGATACTGCACAGAGGATGGAGGAAAACGCACCCAGGAGGGCGACCTCACCTAACAGCTGGAGGATGAGCGGAAGTGCAGATCCACGTCGACGAAGGATGCGAGAGGTATCAGCGCATGATGAACACTATGCACTATGTAAGGCGCCCTTCTCCAGTTGGCTCGCTCTTCGGGAAAATTTTGAAAAGTGGACGTCTAACCCTACAGGGGACCATCATATAAAGGCCAAAACGTGAGAGACTCCTTTTAGTCACCTCTTACTACAGGCAGGAATAGCTCAGGTCTATTCTAACCCCCGGACTCGCAGGGGGGGAGCTTCCAGGAGTTCTGCGTATTTTCCTGAACAAAGAAAATTTTTTTATTTCTATTCACGACTTGAGAAAAAGCGAGTTCAGAAAACTTGCATAACTCTGGTGAATAAAGGAACGAAGATGACTAACTGGTTAGCTGAACTTTCACGCTAGTTTTTTCTGAAATCTAAAATCCCGTAACTGCTTTAATATCTCTCCGAACCCAATTACAGACAGTACACTTTCAAAGGTTAGTCCGTATATGTTCAGATTTAAGCAAAAAAGCACAGACTGATGTTATTACTCATATGTGCGCATATCTTAATACGGACAGTTAGAACTTGTTCACAGAACTTCACCACAAAAAATACAGGGAAATGCGTAAGTATGTCAACAGACACGCTAAAAAATGCTTTATGCACTACATAAAGAGAACAGAAACCTCTCAGGACAATATCAAAACCGTAAAGTGTAAACTATCACTGCCGCAAAAATCGCAATTAACAAAATATTCCGGGCTGTTATGCCGTGGTCAGATGGATTTTACATTTAAACCCAACGTATCGTTCCCATATGCGAAGGATTTTTTCTAGGGGACCGTAGCTTCTTTGAGTGTCCGATACACACCCTCGCTCGCTACTGACTGCGCCGAAATTCCATTTACGCGTGTTCCCGCGTAGTGGCGTGACATCACATGCTATGCATACCCGGCCGCAGTTAGTCGTTGTCTGTTGCCTTCGTCCGCTGTTGCTATCACCCTGTAATGGAACACTTGTACTAATCTTCTTCAGAACTGGGGTCCTGATGTCATTCAATTTCACGCCCTCCTCCTTGCTATGTTGATTTGTGGGGTGTTCAACAATCTGTATGGCCTCTGTATAGAACACGGCTGGTCCCGGCGGAGGTTCGAGTCCTCCCTCGGGCATAGGTGTGTGTGTCTGTTCTTAGGATAATTTAGGTTAAGTAGTGTGTAAGCTTAGGGACTGATGACCTTAGCAATTAAGTCCCATAAGATCTCACACACATTTGAACATTTTTCTGTATAGCTTTTCATGGTATCGGCTTGTGGCTGTCAGTACTCTAGTCCTGTCAAAATGAATGTTTTGGTCTCCCGGCTGAAAGTCATGTTCTGCAATAGTTAACCTGTCAATC
The DNA here is from genome assembly GCF_021461395.2 of Schistocerca americana. Taxonomy (NCBI): domain Eukaryota; kingdom Metazoa; phylum Arthropoda; class Insecta; order Orthoptera; family Acrididae; genus Schistocerca; species Schistocerca americana. The sequence goes on along the minus strand of NC_060121.1, from coordinate 296,059,116 downwards.
TATCCCCTTCTACAGTTGTCACTGTGCTCTTTTAGACATTTTTTGGACCGTTCTTTGTGTAGTATCCAGGTACGCCTCCCCACAACTACACGGAATCATGTAAATTCCTACTTTTTCCAGAAGTTCTCGAGTATACTTGGGCAATTTTAGGTGATCCTGTATCTTCTGAATAGGTTTGTCGGTGATGCTATGTTCTAGTTTTTCAAGATTTTCCCTATTTGGTGAGTAACGGCCTTTACGAAAGGCACGAAAACCTTTGATTTCACAGGCGCTTGAGCATCGCTATGACGTTTGTCGGGCGGTACTGAAGCTCTCTTTACCTCAATGCACGAATAACCATTGTTGAGAAATACAGTGATGAGATATTTTAATTCCGTGTTAAGTAGCTCTGGTTCGCAAATATTTCTTGCTCTATCCGCCAACGTTTTTATGATACCTCGCTTTTGTTGTGAGTGGTGATTCGAATCTCGGTGCAGGGTAATGATCTGTGTACATGGGTTTTCGGTAAACTGCGTGGCCTAAGCTACTATCTTCTTTCTCGAAAAGAAGCATATGAAAAAAATTTAATCTTCCGCCTTCCTACACCTCTACGATAAACTGAATGTTCGGATTAATTCCACTGAAACACTTGTGAAAACGACCTAGTTCCTCTGTCATGCCTCCGCAAAACAAACGTATGATCAACGTGACGGAACTTTTTTTTTTGCATTTTCCAATGGCTGTTCCTAGAATTTTTCCATAAATTCGCTATAGCTCGCCTTAAGAGGCTCGCCAAAGTTACGCCGTCCGTCTGTTCATAGAATTCACCATTCCATTTGAAATACGTGACTGTGAGGCAATATTTGAATAGTTCTACAACGATGGGACCAAGGCATAACAGCCCGGAATATTTTATTAATTGTAAAATCAACACTTCCGAGACTGATTTTAATCCTGGCATGTAAGCGAAGTAAGTTCGATAGCAGCTTGAACAAACAGCTGCAAACAACAACTGTGCATTCGACCTGTCAATTGTCAAAAGGCAGTGTTAAGTAACAGGCGTGTGGCTGTAGTGTATTAGCGTTGTTTTAGGGGTGAGAAAAACCGATACCCGTATTTTAATAATGAAAAACCGATATTTTTCGGTACTCACTTGGTCTCTGTTATAACAGATGTTTTCTTTATTTTTGTAGTAACAACTGAGAAAAAAGAACTGAATATCAATCATCCACAGCAGCAGTGCTAAAAGTAATCGTTTTTAAATAAATCTTTTTTTAAAAAAAGTAGTAGTCTTTATTTGTAAAATTTACTTTGGTTTGAAATATTGCGTTATTATAGAAAATGCGAAAAGCGATCAGTGCGATTTTAATAATAATGGCGACAAACGAGCAACAACACATGGCATTGGTTGTTGGTATAGCATTGCTGGGACACAAAGTCCTTGTTGCCGTGTGTCGTGGCTTAAGGTACGTGTGTACGTCCAGTTTGGAAGACTTTCCCACCCTTCTACACGGTTGTTTTTTCGCTGTAGTCGCCGGGCATCCATTGTATTGCAGAATGGCTCCAACCCTACCTAGAAATATTTTTCCGAAATGATGTATCAATGACGTACAATGCTTCAATCTGCCATTTGTATCAAATAATAAAAGAGGTAGGAAATTATGGTAACAGTAATAAATTAATAACTTAAGAACAATTCATTGCCAGCCGGGGTGGCCGAGCGGCTCTAGGCGCTACAGTCTGGAACCGCGTAACCGCTACCATCGCAGGTTCGAATTCTGCCTCTGGCGTGGATGTGTGTGATGTCCTTAGGTTAGTTAGGTTTAAGTAGCTCTACGTTCTAGGGGACTGATGACCTCAGGCGTTAAGTCCCATAGTGCTCAGAGCCATTTGAACCAATTTGAACAATTCATTCATAGTATACAATGAAAACAGGAAGTAGCTTATCTGCTGCCTGTGACTACATAATATGCCTTTATCTGTAGAAACCCTGGAAATCGAACAAATTAATAATAAAAACAGTGACCTTCAACCTCAGTTTTCATTCTTTGGCACTGACTATTCGCATTGACCAAATAGTAGGACTGTCCCCGATTACAACATGATTTTTGAGCAGAATTTCAAAAAATTAAAATCAGTAGGTGAATGCTGGCGATTTTGTTTGGTAGTATTCAATCACTTTTCACTTTTCAAGAAAAGCAGCGAATGGGGGTGGGCTAAGTTTTCTTTTATTTGACTATTCTAGTGCTCACTCCGAACTATGCGTTTCCTAGAACTTGGCTGTCTATCTGCGTTTGCTTTCCCGCCATTGTTGCGGTTATGCCGTGTTTCTTCCTCCTCCTACGTGTGGCAGCAGCGATGTGTATCGATATTTGCACTGTGTATCGGCTAGGGTGTGTGCAGGCAGTCGGTCGGTCGGTTGGTGCGGACTAGGGAGGATATCTCCGTGGTGCACAGTCGTATGAGTCCACTGGCGGCGTCTGTGCAGTGTCTGAGCGTGTGTGGAAGCGAGCTTCGTGGTTCACCGACCCAGGACGTCAAAGTTGAGTGGTGTCTTAAGTACCCAAGCCACGTCCGTTCATGTTGTGTCGCTAGTTTTGGTGGGTCGCTGTTGGGGAGCTTTGCCTGTGAGCAATACCGAGTGTTTGTAGTGGTGAAATCGAGCCGCCGTGTGGTGGAATTAACTATATTGGTTCACTACAATTCAAGTGCACCAGCGGAATTTTATGCCTTGTGGCCGTTAGTGTTCCGGTTACCTGCCCTAACGTAATTTCAGGCAGTGTCATTTCCGCACGTGTTGTCGCTGTCCAACACGGTGTTTGGTTTCGACAGCTTAAGACATATTTCATTGTGGATAATCACGTCCGTAACAGTTTGGTCTTTGAGTTTTCATGTACCGATTGGTGACTAGCAAGTCGTTTGGTTGGTCGGTACGTGACTGTCTCTTGGTTGGGTTACCTATGGATCAAGTTTAGGTGGGCCCACCACCAGTGTCACCTAAGTGAACGTTAAAAGTGAACGTTAAAAGTGAACGTTAATGTTTCGAGGGGATTCTGCCACCCCCCCCCCCCCCCCCCCCCCCCGAAGGCGTCAGAGTGCCGTTGTCTGTACTGTCCTCTGTTGGTAATCTATTATAGCTAATGCTTTAAAAAAAAACTTATTGTGTTATGTAAATTAAGGCCCTTTAGCCCGTATAAGTAAGTTTGAAGTTGCTTTTTCATTTAGTCTGCTTTTGGCCACTTAAAATTTAAAGGTTTAAGGTATTTTTAAATTTTTGGTAAATCAGATGTGGGCCTTCAGCCGCTTAAAGCCTTATTCTTAAAATTTCCTGTTAAGCAAAAACATTGCAGCCTTCTGCCTTAAAAGATTCTGGTAATATATTTTAAAATTTTGAAATTTAATTGTGGCCTTTAGCCATTTGTATTGCACTGTGCTATGGTTGTTCTATCCACCTTTGCTTTGAGGCTTTTGGTTTAAATATGTTATTAAATTACAATTTAGAAGTGAAACTGACCAGCACCTTATTTGGCCCTTTCCACAATCCGAATCACCTGTTCTGCCCTGCGGATATAGCGGGCGTTACACTAGTTAATATTTTGAGTCTTGAAATTGAATCAAAATGTTTCAGTCTTTGTTCGATTTCTACGTTTATTACAGGAATAAACAACAGAAAGTCTTCCATTTCAGAAACCAGCTATTTTGGGCGGCTTTAACAGTCAGTTTACATTGGCGCAGAAAAAAAAAACGATACAATAGTAAAACGGTTGTTTTAACAATATCCGCCATTGCTACGTTGTCACAAATAGCAATGCAGGAACATCCCTAAATCAAGTGTTCAAGATATTCTCCAGAATGTTTTGAAGAAGAGAAAAGTGTGGGTAAAGTTTATGCCCTTTTCCATCATTCCCGAAAAAAAAAAAAAAAAAAAAAAGTACGACGCATGCACGTCTGCCGTAGCTTGATTGAAATGTTAAAACTGGACAATACTTTTGTGGAAAAAAAATCATGACAGGTGAAGAGACTAATTGTCAATACGAGCCGGCCGGAGTGACCTTGCGGTTCTAGGCGCTACAGTTTGGAACCGCATGACCGCTACGGTCGCAGGCTTAAATCCTGACTCGGGCATGGATGTGTGTGATGTCCTTAGGTTAGTTAGGTTTAAGTAGTTCTAGGTTCTTGGGGAGTAATGACCACAACAGTTAAGTACCATAGTGCTCGGAGCCATTTGAACCTTTTTTTTTTTTTTTTTTTTTTTTTGTTAATACGAACCTACCACACAATGACAAATTGCAGAAATTCATGTGAACGGGTAAACGCTTTGACTTCATAACCGACGTTCAACCCAATGTACCGCACTAGTCGACCAACGTCCTAGAAAAGGTGTTTTCTGACAGTTTCACGTGGTTTTATGGACGTTCTGTACGTTGTATTCAAATGAGGAGAGACTATGTAGAACATCTGAAGCATTAAAACCACATGTTACCCTTTATCTATTTTTTATTTATCAAGTCTAGAAACTTTTGGGACTCACGGGATATTGTGTCCAACAGTGAAAGAGATATCATATCAGAATGCGGGTGCTCAACATACTACACCTCCCTTGCGTGAGAATGGAACTAACACCCGTTCAGTAGTCAAATCGCAGGCCGCTTTGATGTCTCTGACGTCGCGAGACTACAGACGCCCCTTTGAAAACGGTAGCGTTCAGTTACACTGAAGCCGAGCCATTGGACAGGTGCACAAATGCTGCCGCGTGGCTTGCGTCGCCTCAGTTGTTACACTGGAATCCCACCTCTAGCCAGCTGCGCTACCGCCGCCGTTCGCCGGCTTGTGGTCTCGTATTGTATTCAGCGGGCTCATAGAACTTAGGACCTTGATTTATCGGAAACGCTCTAGAAGCACATCATTCTAGAGCAGCGTTCGTTACATTTAAGTACGTACGGTAGTGCGAATGATAAACAAAACCCGTTGAGTGTATGCTTCGCTTCCAGAATCGGTATGAAACGTTGTATTCTACAGTCCAGCACAGATATCACTTCTCACATCCTACACGGAGAGAAACTTTAACGGTTGGCGTGTTTAGAAGCGTGTATTACCTTTAACGGTACTGATTTTTAATAAAATTAGTAATAGGACATCTCCGGCTGCAGTGATATCTATTAGACTTCAGGTCGCTTCTTATGTCAGTGTAATGTTAAAAATAAACTCGTTTTATTCCAGAAATGTTCACACAGTGCTCTAAAACAACATTTGAATTACTGTTAGAAATGTCACAAATCAGTGTTGTCACGCTCTTTCGTGTAATACGGTTCTGTGACAATTGCACATCATTGACACATATCATTTGGCGGTTAATTTCCCTGTACACCACCTGCAGAAAGGAAAAATTAAATGTATCAAATTACTGAGTAAATACAAAAGTATTCAATATAAATACAGATAACTGCCACCGGTCACTTACGAAATATTTATTTTCATTAACTTCAAAATGGCTCTAAGCATTTTGGGACCTAACATCTGAGGTCATCCGTCCCTAGACTTAGAACTACTTAAACCTAACTAACCTAAGAACAACACACACACATCCATGCCCGAGGCAGGATTCGAACCTGCGACCGTAGCAACAGCGCGGTTCCGGACTGAAGCGCCTAGAACCGCTCGGCCACAAAGGCTGGCTTTTCATTAACTCATTTTCGAAACTTGTCAGGCTGTTTTTCATACGAGACGTTCGAAGGCTACATAATCTTGTTTCTTGCATGGTTCTGTGCACTAGATATCGATTTCTGTGCCATTTTCGGGTGTGTGGATGTTAATATCCTCCTGGCAGGTATACAACAGTTGTTACAGGACAAGCTGAAAGCTATCGTAATTCTTGTAACACTCTGTTTTAGTGAATAGTGTTAATTCTGTGGCCGAAAGGCAATGAAAATGAGAGATGACAGATGGATAAAAGCAGTGATTCTGTCCATACTGCCATACACCTCCCGTATCCAGCATTACGCTATAAACGCGAATGTGTAACTTCGCAATGGCTCATCTGAGATTGAGCCCGAAAAGGCTCGAAAAGTTAGTTCATGAAATAAATATCCGTAAGTGCCCAGTGGAAGTTACCTGTATTTATATTCAACTGATATACAGTGATTGTGTTCTACAATATCCAGAATGGATACGAATACGCAATTAATAGCAATTTTTTGCCGTGGCATGCCAGTACACAACTTATTTTGACCATTTACTCTCGTAAGGTCGACGAAAACAAATCCCTAAGTGGCACAAGTTGGTTATTATACACGTTCCGTAGGAAGGCCAAAACGCTTCAGTCTGGAACCGCGCGGCCGCCACGGTCGCAGGTTCGAATCCTGCCTCGGGCATGGATGTGTGTGATGTCCTTAGGTTAGTTAGGTTTAAGTAGTTCTAAGTTCTAGGGGACTGATGACCTCAGCTCTTAAGTCCCATAGTGCTCAGAGCCATTTGAACCATTTTTGAAGGCCAAAACTATGAGCTCCTGGACAGCCGAACTTAAAATGAAATCCAAAAATGTTCTGAGCTGTGGAAGAAGCGCAAGAAAGCTGTTATGTGTGGATTAAAAAGTGATATAATAAGGAAATTATCTGGTGGAGCGCAAGAAGAACACTTCTGTCGTAAACTACACGTCCACTTCTACTGCGCTGATCGGCTTCGATAAAACTTCTCACAACATAAGGTCTCACTTAACGGTCCGAAAAAGACTGCTGCACTAACACGCCACGCTAGTAATCTCTTAGTAATAGTCCGCCCCGATAATTGAATGGTCAGCATGACGGACTGCCGTCCTAAAGGACCCGGGCTCGACTTTCGGCTGGATCGGGGATTTCCTCCGCTCAGGGACTGGGTGTTGTGTTGCCTCCATGATTTCATCCCCATCCGGGGAGCAGGTCGCCCAATGTCGAATGTAATAATACCTGAACCAAGGCGGCCGGACCTGCCCCGAAACGGGCCTCCCGCCAATGACGCCAAATGCTCATTTCCATTTTTTCTTAGTAATACTGTGAACCTCCTTCATTTGTGTCATGCCCATGTATCATTCAAACTTTCCGGGTCCAGGCACGTTTCTAAGGAATATTTTTTGTGTTGGACTTATTTCGTCACCTTCAATCCCGCTCGTCAATCTTTTTTTTTCCATTTATCAGCTGTAAAACAGCACCAGCAGTTACGTAAAGCTGAGACACTGTCACCTGACCGCACTGTGTTCGTAGCCAGCCTTGTGTAAATAGGAATTTACGCGGTGAGCTCGTACGGCTGCATTTTGTTTGTTCCTCGTAATCCTACTGCATAGAAAAATAGAAGATGCGTATGCCCAATATAGTTCCGCCTCATTCTGTCCTCCTTTCCCCGACCTTCTGCTATTCTATAAGGCCACATTGAGGAATGTGTAGTGCCACATCCACCGCGAACATGACCACTTTCATGCACCGCCAGAGTCACCATCATAGCAGCGTTAATATCATGATTATGTTTTAATCGTTGTGTAAAATCATCTAAAACTGTTTTAGAATTCATAAAATATATTTAACAATATAATGCCCCCCTCATGCCAAAACCACGAATGTATAAAGAAATGGCGATTGTAACTTACAGGCGGTATGCATCAGCGAGCTTCATTTTTCGTGTTCTTTGTTCTGGAAATCCTCGATTAAATTCTGTTTGTAGTGTAGGAAAACATACAAGATTCTTTATCACGAAAGAGTAAAATGAGCGTACTTTGTAACGACACTACAGCGAACGTTAACGGCCCTTAGTGCGCTCTGCTGACATGAATGTGCAACAGACACCGATTACATATTTTAGTATCTCGTATGGTTTCTGCCTTTAATTTTGACTACAAATTATGTCCTAAATTTTTAATAAAATGTTACAGCAGTATTTCAGTGAGTGACCTTGATCTCAGACAACAAAGTCCCAGATGAGGAAGAAATGTACATGTTTGCCTAACTTCATACGCTCTCCCATTTATTTTTATTTATTCATTTGAGGAAAGGTCGATTCCGCTATTAGAGAGAATCGCACGCATACAGTCTACAGTAATCACTGTTCCATGCTGCAGCAGTAAACTTAAATAATTTATGTTAATTACAGAAGTATACATTTTGAAGTGTTAAAAATGAGACGTCATATATTCAAAAGTTACTGTGCGAGCCTTGCAAAAAGAAAGAGCTGCATAAAGCCGATGACTCCAAGCATTAACGTGGTAACTGTAAATTGTCAGTTTTACAGGAGAATCAAAACAGGTTTAAACAGTTTAAATTCAAATTTATGTCGGTTTTATTGTAATTTCACAGGTAAACAGCTATAAATGAATGGATTTAAAAGACCTATACTAATGTGCTTTACATGTTTTCAAAAGTGGACTTTGTGGACTTTCGATGCTTTTCTCTGGAAAAATTTACACCATATTTCTTTCGTAAGTTCCGCTACTATAGCTTTATGGTAATAAAAACTGAAAAAGATCATCTTTCATCAGCACTTGATACATCACCATCAATATGTTCTGGTGTATCGTTTTGTACTGAAACCAGGCTTTCATAAAACTGATGATAAGCACTTGGAATACACTTACATAAGGACACGACGTCCTTCAACTTCTGTTCGCTGATCGGCAGGAATCAGTGTTCTGTCCGTATCTCGCAGAATGATAGCTACCCTCCTTGGGTCGCTTCTAGACAACGGTATACTTTGCTTCTTTCTGGTAAGTGTACCCAAAGTACACTTCGTATGGTCGTACTTCTAAGACGGTAATTTGTCGTTCTGTACTCCACACACCTTATTTTTATTGATGTCGTACATCCGCCAGTGCTCCTGAACAACTTTCTTGAAGTCATATATTAAGTTTTCACTGATTCTTTCAAATGTCTGTGGCTTGCTGGTGACATTCTATTTAAGGTGACCCACTGATCCAGAATGTACAGATTGATTCTTTTTTCTTCTTTCGGTAAGAGCGTGCACTGTGTCACCTCCATTCTGGGAATGCCCCCCTTCTCGAAAGCGATGTGTGACTGATATTCTGAACGTGACAGATGCAATAACAAACAAAGAAAATAGGAATCTGTTCCTATTTGGCTCTCCGCAGCTATCCGGTTAGCGTCTGAATGTTTTGCCACCTTTACCAGCTTAGACCGAATCATGACATAATGGACTTTTCTCAGATTATAGTGATTTTGTCGTTTTGTTTAAGTTCCCTGGCCATAAATTTATTTGCTGTGTGAAAACACATTTCTCTGCCAGCTTTGCTTCCTCCTGTCCAGAAGAAACAGCATAAAGTTAGCATTTTTCACACTTATCCTTTTTAGGCTGAAACTACGACAAATTACATTCTTGGTTGAATATTGCCTTAATGTGGCAGGAATCAAGGAGACATTTCCTTTCCTTGATCCATTCCTGTCACATTCTTTGCATCTTTGCAACTCTCAGATGGGCGTCAAGGTATTTTCTGCTCGTTTCTCACCTTGTGTAATCTGACTCTACACAAGGAAAGCTGCTTCTATGCTCTCATAATGAATCCATTATTTCAGGTTGCATTGCAGTCCCCGTTTTGGAATTCTTTCGTCTAACATCAGCGAAAAAATTAAATCTTTTCCCAGTTTTTTCATGACAGTCCCCACCCACATATCTGTAATAGAGAGGGTATGCAAAAACATTTTCTAGCACACCTTAATGTTAGTCCCGTCAGCTGTTCGAGAATATTGTTTCGAAATTTTTCTGCCTGATTCGGTAACATTTCAGATATGTTTTCTGCTAACATTTTTCATATGTCGACAGATGAATTCTCGCTGTCTGCTATGATCTTCCATCTGCCAAAACTGTTGAAAATATCCTACCTGTTTTGTTGGATTAACTTATGACATTTCAGTCGGCTTAAGTTGGAAACAAATCCTAGCTTCATTAATGCAGCTTTGATTTCAGCACACTTTCGGCTTTCGTCTCCTAAAGCTCTCTTAAGGCATTTCTTCGTTATATTTAGTATACATAAGGATAGATTGCTACTCCTTTTACGGGTCTTCCTTACATTACTTCAGCATCGCTCTATTCTAACAGTGACTGGTGAGGAGCGTGATGCATTACGTTCCACATTTTTAATGTTCGACTTGAGTACATAATTAGTCAAGAACTTACTTACTGATATCAATTATCCGTAAAAGTAGCTCGGAACCTGTTCACACAGCTATTGACCAATCATCATTCTAGGTGAAGTCACTATATACTCGTATTTATGATCACCTCTACAATGAACGTAACTACACTCCTGGAAATGGAAAAAAGAACACATTGACACCGGTGTGTCAGACCCACCATACTTGCTCCGGACACTGCGAGAGGGCTGTACAAGCAATGATCACACGCACGGCACAGCGGACACACCAGGAACCGCGGTGTTGGCCGTCGAATGGCGCTAGCTGCGCAGCATTTGTGCACCGCCGCCGTCAGTGTCAGCCAGTCAGTGGCATACGGAGCTCCATCGCAGTCTTTAACACTGGTAGCATGCCGCGACAGCGTGGACGTGAACCGTATGTGCAGTTGACGGACTTTGAGCGAGGGCGTATAGTGGGCATGCGGGAGGCCGGGTGGACGTACCGCCGAATTGCTCAACACGTGGGGCGTGAGGTCTCCACAGTACATCGATGTTGTCGCCAGTGGTCGGCGGAAGGTGCACGTGCCCGTCGACCTGGGACCGGACCGCAGCGACGCACGGATGCACGCCAAGGCCGTAGGATCCTACGCAGTGCCGTAGGGGACCGCACCGCCACTTCCCAGCAAATTAGGGACACTGTTGCTCCTGGGGTATCGGCGAGGACCATTCGCAACCGTCTCCATGAAGCTGGGCTACGGTCCCGCACACCGTTAGGCCGTCTTCCGCTCACGCCCCAACATCGTGCAGCCCGCCTCCAGTGGTGTCGCGACAGGCGTGAATGGAGGGACGAATGGAGACGTGTCGTCTTCAGCGATGAGAGTCGCTTCTGCCTTGGTGCCAATGATGGTCGTATGCGTGTTTGGCGCCGTGCAGGTGAGCGCCACAATCAGGACTGCATACGACCGAGGCACACAGGGCCAACACCCGGCATCATGGTGTGGGGAGCGATCTCCTACACTGGCCGTACACCACTGGTGATCGTCGAGGGGACACTGAATAGTGCACGGTACATCCAAACCGTCATCGAACCCATCGTTCTACCATTCCTAGACCGGCAAGGGAACTTGCTGTTCCAACAGGACAATGCACGTCCGCATGTATCCCGTGCCACCCAACGTGCTCTAGAAGGTGTAAATCAACTACCCTGGCCAGCAAGATCTCCGGATCTGTCCCCCATTGAGCATGTTTGGGACTGGATGAAGCGTCGTCTCACGCGGTCTGCACGTCCAGCACGAACGCTGGTCCAACTGAGGCGCCAGGTGGAAATGGCATGGCAAGCCGTTCCACAAGACTACATCCAGAATCTCTACGATCGTCTCCATGGGAGAATAGCAGCCTGCATTGCTGCGAAAGGTGGATATACACTGTACTAGTGCCGACATTGTGCATGCTCTGTTGCCTGTGTCTATGTGCCTGTGGTTCTGTCAGTGTGATCATGTGATGTATCTGACCCCAGGAATGTGTCAATAAAGTTTCCCCTTCCTGGGACAATGAATTCACGGTGTTCTTATTTCAATTTCCAGGAGTGTATTATTAGCTACAACCAGTCTTAGATGACAATGCTCCCAAATTAATAACTACGAAGATAAACATCTTTCATGGGGACTGCGGATAGATGGCGCTCGGTGGCAGTGTGGGTCGACCTAGAGCCGTGCCGAGATAGTCCGCTCATTTGCGATAAACACTGTGTCCAGGTGGCGCATTGGTTAAAGCAATGGCTTACTAAGAAGCAGATCCCGGGTTCGAATCATGGTCGGGCACACGTTTTCACGTTTTCGCTCGTCGCCGCTGATTCCGTGTAACCTACCGATGAAGCTGACATCAATAGTTCCTTTCCTTTCTCCACCCTCCACCTTCAATTTACATACAGGATGTTAAAAAAAGTCTCGAATATTTTGAGAGGCGATACAAGAAAAGTAAGACCAATAAACACGTGTTGTAGGAAGCGCTGCGCGATGCTTGGTTGCGGATATTAACACAGTCCTTGCATTGGCACTTCGTCAAAAGTTTCGACAGGGTATTGCGAGATCTTACAGTACAGTACCTACCATTAGCTGGTCTGCAGTTAGTTATGTGGTTCGAGTCGTGTTGTAGGCTACGTTAGATTTCGTCGTGTTTGTGTGCCTTATCGAACGGTACTGTCAACTCTGGGTACATATAATCGTGTTTTGCCTTCTTCCAAACCCGGGTTCACTTATGTGTTTACCGTTATTGCGCTGTTTGCACATACAGATGGTATAGTACATTTGCATTTTCTATCTTCCATCACTTGCTAGGAATGGAAGCCTGCTGCTCGACAAGTGAAATGGCGAATCGATATTCTGCTATGGTTTATCAAATGAACGCTGCCTGCGAACCCATGCCCTCTACGTTGAAAAATATCCACAGCACAGATTGTCCTCTGATAAGCTGTTCTGCAGACTTTTCCATCGTCTGAGGGACACTTACCATTGCACGTCGGAAAACTGGTCCGCAGCTCGTGGTCTCGCGGTCGCGTTCTCGCTTCCCGAGCATGTGGTCCCGGGTTCGATTCCCGGAGGGGTCAGGGATTTTCACCTGCCTCGAGATGACTGGATGTTTGTGTTGTCCTCTTCATTTCATCACCATTCATGAAAGTGGCGAGATTGGACTGAGCAAAGGTTGGGAATTTGTGTGGGTGCTGATAACCGGTCAGTTGAGCGCACCACAAACCAATCATCATCATCATCATCATCGGAACACTGACAGTGGAAAGCCCCGCACAGTCCGCACGCCTGACATGGAGGAGCGTGTGCTATACTGGAAACATGTGTGACGATTAGCAGCAGCAGGATGACTTGTCTAACTCTCTTATCTGAGTGGTACTTCATGAACAGCTGGACCCACATCATCCACAGCACGTTCAGGCCCTAAGGCAGGATCATCATGCCAGGTGGCGGTTCTGTCAATGGCTGTTGCAGAAGTGTACCGCCGATCCACTAATCACATCCAAGCTTTTACTTACCGATGAGCCATGGTTCACAAGAGATGCTGGTGTGAATTTCCATAACATGCATGTAAGGACAGATGTAAATCACCAAGTCATTTGGGAAAGAGGGTATCAACGCCGTTACTTATTCAACGTTTCGTCAGACGTATTTGGCGATAGATTAATAGGCCCATACATGCTAACACAAAGGTTAACTGTGGCGCATTATCTGGACTTTCTCATTAACGTATCTCCAACCTCGCTGGAGGCTGTGGCACTGCAGCAACGAATACAAATGTAGTTCATTAACGATGTCATGATGGCGCACCAGCACACTTTCGTAACAATGTGCGTGAACATCCGACGCAGACATTTCAGCACCGTTGGATTCAAATGGTTCAAATGGCTCTGAGCACTATGGGACTTAACAGCAGCGGTCATCAGTCCCCTAGAACTTAGAACTACTTAAACCTAACTAACCTAAGGACATCACACACATCCGTGCCCGAGGCAGGATTCGAACCTGCGACCGTCGTGGTCGCGCGGTTTCAGACTGTAGCGCCTAGAACCGCGCGGCCACTGCGGCCGGCCACTGGTTGCATAATCTCAGTCCTCAGTTACGTGGGAAATTTACTGCACAACCTTCTCAAGAACATCCATTACTTTCGATAAGAAAATATATATAGCATTCAAAAAAAATTAAAAGGTAAACGCAACTAACTTAGGAAAGAACATGAAGGTCTAGACGATACTGCTATAAATAAACAAAAGATCGATCCACAACAAAAGATAGAAACCTAGATGGTGGAAAGTGGCCAAAACAAGACAATTCCAAACAGACGGGAAAGCAGATGGACAGCAAAAGAGCTGAAAGGAAAAATGCTATTTTATTCATGGTGGAAATTGTGAACACCACGGCCGTTAATAATAGCTGGTGAATGGTATTCACCAACTGAAAGAAAAATGTTAACAGATGAAGGAGTACTGGATAAACAGTAAAACTAACGTAGTGGCAAAAGAAGAAGAAACTATTGCTATTGAGGTACTAATTAGTACCTTACTTATGGTACTGTATTCCGGCTTGTCGACCTAGAAAAGGTGTTCCGATGTAAAATGGTGACAGGTTTTCAAAATTCTCAGAAAAATAATTATAAGTATAGGGAAAGACGGGTAATACGCAATATACAGTGTGATTCAGCTACCCCTGTCCATGCAGCCTGCAATGCCTTCATGTACCACACGCAAGACACTCATTATCTCAGTCGCTTCGTGCAAACTATTAGTCCTACAGAAAAAAACACGACCTCTTTGTAGGAAATCTGCTGTAGTTTAATTTTGTATTAGAATACTTTTGCGCTGGAGCCTGTAGTTTTCCAATTGTTCTACAAAAAACGCACAAAAGTTACCCTCAAAAGCGATATCTTGAATAACTCATAAATGTGGCCTCCAGCGAAATATATCCCATTACAAAACCTAACTACATTAAATTTCCACCAAAAAGAAGCTGTTCATTTTTCTGTAAGACTAATAGACTGAACGTAGTGAGCGAGAGAACTGGTTGCATAAAATCCACCGGTAGGGGCAGCTGAATCACCCTACATACTAAAATCAAGGGGGAACAATAACAATGGATGACCAAATACTAAATACTTGGATGAAAACAAGAGTAAGACATGAGAGAAGTCTCATCCTTACTGATGAACCTATACATCGAAGACGTAGTGACGCAAATAAAAGAAAGATTCGGCAGAGGGATTAAAATTCAGGATGGGAGGATATCAAAGATAATATCGCTGATAACACTGGCATCATGGATGAAAGTAAGGAGGAATTACAGTATCAGTTGAATTTAATGGTCTAGTGAGTCTAAAATAAAGTATAAAACTTTCATCCATTCTAGATTTGGAACACTGCGACTGTCTCGTTAAAGGTTTCAGGAATTACTGCGACCAATCGCCGTTTTTTCTTCAATTTTTATTTATTCGTGACCGGTTTCGAATCGCCTGGCGATTTATCATCAGGAGATACAATTTAGTTTGGAGTATTCTGGGGGTCTTGCATCTTTGGCAAATACAGAGACGAAAAAGTGAGCACTGTATGTGGGACGAATATTAAGATTGTAAGATCTTACACATGAAGGAATAGCTTCCATGGCACTAGATCAGTAATTCCCGACGTTTTTCAGACCATTACCCCTGAGTACAATCAGATATTAGCCGGGAGCCCTCTGCTCCCTTCCACCACCATAACCATTAGCGCCTAACTGAACTTTAGAATGAATAAGTATTTTCTTTGAACATTTTTATTTTTAAAATGACGAAAGGTATTTAGTTTTTTGTAGGTGTTTTGTTAAATTAGCAATTTCACTCATAACTTGCGGCCCAATTTAAAATAAACCAAGCTAAAATGTGTGCCTCCTACTTACTAGTTGTAAATCACTTGATTGCTGGACTTCTTACTTCTGAAATGGCAGAAACTGGAAGATTTCAGGCTGATAACGCTTTGTTTCCGAGCACTGAGTACTGCCAGCGATACATGAAAGGAGCCTCCCCGAATACATGCCCTTGACAACGTTAGAAATGGCTGAACATTTCCTGGCAGCTAATGCTTTAAAGTCCAGAGCGCCATCACTAACACTAGTAGAAGTAATAATAATATTGTGAGGTTCTAGAGCAGTGCAGTAGCCTTTATACAGCTACTGTTGTGTTGTGCTGTCCGTTTGTTTATTGTCGCGAAATGAATAATGAAGCAATATCTGGTTACTGTGGGAACTACCTACAACTCGGATAAAGCAGTTTAACGCTATATTTATGTATGTGTGACGTGTATGTCTCAGTTTTACTGTCATAGATGCACCGTACAAGGTGCAGGGAACGTGTGTCGTGGGTGGACTACGTGGGGAAAATGTTCATACAGTCGTTTTACAAGCTGTAACCTGCACTATGTTGCGTCACGCCTTAATGCTAGATTTTGATGAAAAAAAGTAATGCAATTGTTGACAGCTTTTGTAATCAGTATTAGAGTCTTACAAAATTGTTCTCGTAATAAAGATCTTTCGAGAATAATATAGTTTCGTGATAGAAACACAGTTTAATCCTTTGTCGTTACCCCTAGAAAATTTCATTTTCGCTTCAGGAGGTAATTACGCCCTGCTTGTGAACTAGTGTGCAATAGGGAGTTGTAGGGGATGAAATGTGTAGGGAAGGATTTCCCAAACTGTGTTCCGTGTAACACTGGTGTTCCATACGAAGTGAATAAGTGCTCTGCTAAAAACTATTAATAATATTAATTTTTAAAAATTTTGCTATGGTTTCTGTGCTATTAGTTACGATTCAAAATAGAAGTAGTCACCGAAAAAAAGTTTTTCTTAATTTTTAAATTTTGTTAACCTTCAAAATAAAATGTTCCATCATAGTGCCAGTATTCTCAAAGTGTTCCGCTAGAGAAAGTTTGGGAAACACTGATGTGAAGAAACTGGCGGAGGAGATACGTCGAGGCAGGCTACATCAAACTGGTAATGGTGCTGGTGACCAAAACAAAAACAATAAATAATTTTTGTATCACGTATGGTATCTCGTAGCCTCACTTTCACCGGTCGGGGTTGATTACGTTAAATGACGTGCTGACGCCCCGTCTGGTAGGGATACACACGCATTTGACAGTGACGACCAGTTCCGTTGAGGTCCAATTTGAACGGACATTTAGTTGGTGAGGGGAAAGTGTGTGTGGTGGCTCACCTCTTGTCGATGGCGGTGATCCACTCGGTGGCCATGTCTGCCGCTCGCGTTGTGTTCCCCGCGCGTAGCTCGTCTCGTCACGTCACTTTACGTCGCGACACTAGCGGCCCAGTGGCAGAACGGTGCAACTCCCCGGCTGTTGCTCGCGAGGCCGCATGCCGTCAACTGAACGGCCAGAGCGCGGAGCGGCGAACCGCGCCCGGCGCGCGGCTGCGCACGGCGAACGCAGGCGGCTCCGCGTCACCCCACCCCACCCTCTTATCGCGCGCCGCTGGCCTCTCGCAATGCACTCTTCTCTGACCAACTGGTTCCCAACCTTTCTGAAACCACGCGTAGATCATAAAAGGCCCCTACACACGCACCGATTTATCGGCCGACCGACCGACCAATTTCGTAGCAGTCTATAGACTAAACAAACTGCGGAAAGGTGGGAATTTAAGGAGATGGGACCTGGATAAACTGACTAAACCAGAGGATGTACAGAGTTTCAGGGAGAGCATAAGGGAACAATTGACAGGAATGGAGGAAAGAAATACAGTAGAAGAAGAATGGGTAGCTCGGAGGGATGAAGTAGTGAAGGCAGCAGAGGATCAAGTAGGTAAAAAGGCGAGGACTAGTAGAAATCCTTGGGTAACAGAAGAAATATTGAATTTAATTGATGAAGGGAGGAAACATAAAAACGCAGTAAATGAAGCAGGCAAAAAGGAATACAAACGTCTCAAAAATGAGATCGACAGGAAGTGTAAAATGGCTAAGCAGGCAATGCTAGAGGACAAATGTAAGGATGTAGAGGCTTATCTCACTAGGGGTAAGATAGATACTACCTACAGAAAAATTAAAGAGACCTTTGGAGAAAAGAGAGCCACTTCTATGAATACCAAGAGCTCAGATGGAAACCCAGTTCTAAGCAAAGAAGTGAAAGCAGAAAGGTGGAAGGAGTATATAGAGGGTCTATACAAGGGCGATGTACTTGAGGACAATATTATGGAAATGAAAGGGGAGTTAGATGAAGATGAAATGGGAGAAATGAAACTGCGTGAAAATTTTGACAGAGCACTGAAAGACCTGAGTCGAAACAAGGCCCCGGGAGTAGACAACATTCCATTAGAACTACTGACGGCCTTGGGACAGCCAGTCCTGACAAAACTCTACCATCTGGTGAGTAAGATGTATGAGACAGGCGAAATACCCTCAGACTTCAAGAAGAATAAAATAATTTCAATCCCAAAGAAAGCAGGAGTTGACAGATGTG